>NC_056733.1:402356679-402546679 GCF_019279795.1 Protopterus annectens
GTCAGAATTCCTACCATAAGTGGTGGTGAACCTGATTGGTTGTGAAACCATGTTATCCTGTTCCTTATAGGACAATAACTCATCCCTGCTCATTTTACCAACCTTATTACTGGCATCAAAAACATGGCCCATTTTGTAACCCCTACTTCTGAATCTATTGGTGAGATCTCTACTTTGTTCCTGATATGAGGACTCATCAGAACAAATCCTTTTCATTCTGATAAATTGTGATTTAGGTATATTCTTGGCAATATGTGGTGGGTGAAAACTTGAAGCATGTAGGATCGTATTATATTCTGGATGTTTTCTATAAACTTTAGTCCCTAAGGTATTATCAGGTAGTCTGGTAACTAAAACATCCAAGAAAGTAATAACATTGATGTCATAATGTAATGTGAACTGAAGACCCCATTTATTATTGTTTAAATATGCCAAAAATTCAAACAATTCAAGTTCCCCTGTCCATACTGACCAACAGTTATCAAGGTAGCGTCTCCAGATATCCAATTGATTCAGATAAATATTGTTGTGGTTGTTATAAATAAGATCTTCTTCAACATAAGCCATAAATAAATCGGCATAAATGGGGGCGAATGATGACCCCATAGCCGTTCCTTTGGTCTGCCAATAACAAGTTTCTTGGTAAAAAAAGACATTATTTGTTAATACATGAGCAGCCATATCAAGCAAAAATTCATTGTATTCAATTGAATATAAACCTGAAATATTCAACCAGGACAGTGCCTCAAGACCACCAGAATGAGGAATATTGGTATAAAGGGCACTAACATCAAAGGTACACATACGCCATTCTGATTCAAGTTGTGATTCCGAAATGATTTGTAAAAAATTAGTTGTGTCACGTAAACGTGACCGTATCAAAGACAGCAAAGGTTTGATTTGTTTGGTGAGAAATAAGGACAGAGGTTCGGTAATGTAGCCCCTACCTGACACAATGGGCCTACCTGGGGGATGAATGGGATCTTTGTGAATCTTAGGCAAAAAGTAAATATATTGGTTGATGGGATCATGAACCAAAAGTTGATGCATAACCTCATTGTCAATTATAGACGCTTCCCCGGCATGCAACAAAAACTCTGTTTTGCCATACCTTACTTGGATAGAAAGAAGTTTCTCTGTTCGCCTGTGAGAGAGGGGAGCTTTGAGCAGGCTATCTGTCCCTGGAGGAGTGGTTTCAGCCCAGAAGTTGGTAGTTTATTGTCCTTTTTGGGCTAATTTTGATTGTATCTGCTCTATTTTCTGAAAAAAAAAATTATATACTTGTTTCCCACCTTTCTGAACTAGTATAGTCCAGTTTTCAGGTTATTGCTGAATCCAGGGCTGTGTTACAAGTTTCTGTGTTGCCATTACTTTACTTGGATAGAAGGAAGTTTCTCTGTTCACCTGTGAGAGAGGGGAGCTTTGTGCAGCCTATCTGTCCCTGGAGGAGTGGTTTCAGCCCAGAAGTTAGTAGTTTATTGGCCATTTTGGGATAATTTCTATCTCTTTCACTTCCCTGCTATAAAAACCTCATTTGCACAGTTTTTACGCTTGTATTTTGCTCAGCAAGCGCCTTCCAGGTGTTCTGCAGAGTCTACAGCAGCAGAGAGACAAAAGAGTGACTTTGGAGTGATTAAGTATCAGTTTTCTGCTTTTCCTGCTGTCTTAACTAATTCTGCCTAAAACGCCAGTTTTTTTTTTCTTAGCGAATCTGTGATTTAAAAAGTTTGTTATTGTATACAAATGTCCTGCAGAGTGATACAGGCAACTGGTAGACTACACACTCAAGTGCGCTAGCCGAATTAAAGCATTTACTGTGTTTCTGTACCTAATTTCTGCTACTTAAAAAAAAAAAAAAAAATATATATATATATATATATATATATATATATCCTTATTTCCCACCTTTACTGAACTAGAATAGTCCAGTCTTCAGGTATTGCTGATCTCTGGGCTGTGTCATAGTTCCTGTGTTGCCCATATCCTTATTTGGATTGGAGGAAACTTCTTTGTTTGCCAGTGAGAGTGGGGAGCTCTGAGCAGCCTATCTGTCCCTTGAGGAGTGGTTCCAGCCCAGTAACTTGTAGCTTATTGGCTGTTTTGGGCCATTTCCTATCTCTTTCTAACCCCCTGCTTTAAAGCCAGCTTTAGCGTGCTTTTTCGCTTGTAATTTAAAGTTTGTCCTGTTTGTTGCATTTACCTGTTGAGGCTACACACTCAAGTGTGCTAGCCTGTGTAACATATTTATTGCAATTTCCTGCTGTTTGTTGCAAAAAAGAAAAGAAAAAAATTATCCTTGTTTCCCATCTTTCCTGACCTAGAGTAGTCCAAATACAGGCTTTGCTGTATTCTGGACTTTTGGAAAGTTCCTGTGTTGCCCATTTCCTTTCTTGGATAAAGGGAGGCTTCTTTGTTCACCAGTGGCAGTGGGGAGCTTAGAGCAGCTTATCTATCCCTGGAGGAGTGTTCCTAGCACAAGAATCTGGTAGTCTATTGGCCGTTTTGGGCCAATTTCTAGCTGTTTCAAGTCCCCCTATATAAAACCCGCTTTGGCATGGTTTTTGCACTTGTTACTACTAAGCCAAGCTCCTCGTGGTCCTGTACAGTGGCGCTAGCAGCAGAGAGGCTAAAACAGCGACTGCTAACCTGATAAAAGTGGGGTTTTTTTGCTGCTACTACCTGGGTGACTGTCCGATCTAGCTAAACTGCAAGTATTTCTGCTTCTTGAACTGTTTTAAACTGTTTAAAGTTGTTTTTGCACCTGCACTTTTAAAGTTTGCCCTGTTTGTTGCATTTACCTGTTGAGGCTACACACTCAAGTGCGCTAGCCTGTGTTATATATGTATTGCATTTTCCTGCTGTCTGTTGCAAAAAAGAAAAGAAAAAAAAAATATCCTTGTTTCTCGTCTTTCCTGACCTAGAGTAGTCCAAATACAGGCTTTACTGTATTCTGGACTTTTGGAAAGTTCCAGTGTTGCCCATTTCCTTTCTTGGATAAAGGAAGGATTCTTTGTTCACCAGTGTCAGTGTGGAGCTTAGAGCAGCCTATCTATCCCTGGAGGAGTGTTCCCAGCACAAGAATCTGGTAGTCTATTGGCCATTTTGGGCCAATTTCTAGCTCTTTCAAGTCCCCCCTGTATAAAAACCCGCTTTAGCGTGGCTTTGCATGATTTTGCGCATAGCGCAGCATCGGGCAACGCCAGTTAATTGGGTTTAAACCATTCTCGGCTCCACAAAGTCTGCTCTTCACTTTTTCCCTTAGAACTGATCTAGTTCTCATAATAAACACCCTATTCCTACTCTAAAGCCTGTCACTTGCTCACTAAAGCAATTATATAAGTCAGCACTAAAAAATTAAAAGCACTACACCCTCACAAGCTCCCCTTGAGTACCTTGTTCTCCACTGGCCCTTTTTTCAATTATAAAGGAATTCCCAATACTATTCTAGCATGTCCAAAGGTCAGTTGTCAATCTCCTCTCCAGTCCAGCTGGTGAATCTGGGAATCTTGAGGCAATGGTACAACTACCTCATGTACAGAGACAACCCTCTCCTCCTCCCAACAAATTCCAACACATGTGAGAGATGCAACCATATAGCCAAACTGGAGGCTAAGCTCTCTCAACTCAGTACTGGCGTAACCAGTCAGGAGGAGAAGGAAATCACACTCACTACAATTCCAGTCTCACATAGATCTACCACGAGAGCAAACCAAACACATAAACACACAAAAACATACTCGGAGGCTCTAAATAAAAATCTGCCTAAGCAACAGAGACCTCCAAAGCAGACACCCAAGCAACCGCTGCCCCAAAACAAAACACGTGCAACACATAGCTCACAAAGCCAGTGTGCCAAACAGGCACAGCCCTTAAGGCTAAACAACACACCTGATACACTTGTAATAGGTGACTCTATCGTCAGGCACACTGACGTCCCGCTCACCAGGGTGAACAAGGAGAAGGTCACGGTGAGCTGCCTGTCGGGCGCTAGGATCTGCCACATAACACAAGCACTCAGGTCACTCCATGGCAAGTACAAATATGACTCAGTCATTGTCCATGCTGGTGTGAATGACCTGAGACGTACCTCCCTGGACTACATGAAAAGAGACATAGAGGAGCTCTCTGAGTATGTAGTCCAGGCCGGTATGACCCTGACCTTGAGTAGCATCTTACCCTCACCAAGAATAATGTCACAATATGAAGACAAGGTGATCAATTTCAACAATTGGCTTAAGTATTGGTGTCATTCAAAGAGGATCCAATGCCTGTCAGCCTGGGATGACATGCTCGACAAGCCACGATGCTTCACTACGGATGGCTTGCACCTGTCACCCCTGGGCTTTCGGATATTGGCTAAGGCTCTTGCCACCCCCATAGTGCCTTTTTTAGGCAAGGCTCAAAAGACAAACCCACCTCCACAGGTATCACAAGGGATAAGAAACTAAGAGTAATGCTACTCAATGCCAGACGTCTAAACCTCAAGATGCACGTACTCGAAAGTCTCCTTAGCATGGAGAACATCGATATCTGAGCAGTAACAGAAACCTGGTTCAAGGCTCCCGAGAGCACCCCAGCACTACCAAGTTATACCTCATACCATGTTTTTTGGCCCCATAACTTGGACCAAACCACAAAAGGAGGAGGAGTATCAATATTCGTCAAAGATACCCACACCTCCAGTTTGATGGCACAACACAAAGCATCAAAGACTATCCATGTGCAACTAACAGTGGGTAAAACTGCCTTCCAGTTTATAGCCTGCTACAGACCACCGTCCCAAACCCAGGAACCCCACTCGGCCTTCCTGAGAACACTGGGAAATATGAAGGTCTCTCCAAACACCATTATATTGGGCGACTTCAACTACCCAAACATAGACTGGGAGCATTACTCTAGCTCCAACACCTCAGACCAAAGTTTCCTAGAATTTATAAACTCAAATGCTATGGAACAGCTTATTACCACTCCCACAAGAGGGGAAAACATACTGGACCGGATCATCACCAACATGGGGACTCTATGCTCCAGACCAGAAGTGTATCCCTCACTGGTAAGATCAGACCATAAACTAATCTCACTAGATATTCACATCCCGACCCCAGCCCCTGCCCAGAAAACCACAGTGAAAAACTTCTCTAAAGCAAATTTCACACTCCTCAAAACTGAGGTGGAATCCTTCAAAGCCCCCGGGCCTGTGGAAAATACGGCCCAGACTGCAGAATCCTTTATAAACGCATTCTATGAACACCTTCAGGAATGCATGGATCATGCAATCCCAAACAAAACCAAGACCCAATCCTCCAAAGGCAGGCGTCCTGTCTGGTGGACCCCAGCCATAAACAAACTATACAATAGAAGCTACTACATGATAGAGCAAAATTCCAAAAAGGGAAGGCATCTCTGATCAGTATTGGCAAAAAACTACGGGCGCTCATAAAATCGTCTAAGGCCAACTTCAAGAGAAAAATTGCACAGGACACTAAGGATAATCACAAGGCTTTCTTTAGTTATGAAGGGTAAAACAAAATGTGGACCAGCACAATGGTTAAGCAGGACAATTATTTAATTATTTCAAAAAGTTAAAGCCATGTAAATGGCTCACAACAAACAACAACTGGCTAAGTCTTTAGCTAAATCAGAAATATATTCCTGGAAAAAAACTTCAGTTGCAAATACTTGAGCTTCCAAACAAAATGTTTGAATTTCTGCTATTTGAGATTCAATAGTTCTCTCATAATAACTAGATAAGGTGTCAACAAAAAGCATTGAGGCCTGATGTTGAGCTGAAGCCCAATCCTGTGACAACTGGGTATCAACATTTGACACAAGTGGTTGAAGACGGATCCTAAGAAATCTTGGTGTGATATCTTTAAGTTTGTAGGCCTTGAATAATTAAAAGTGCCAGATGTTTGATCTTAGGGACTTCATGTTTCTGTTTAATTTTTGAAAAACCGACCCACATCTCTGTCTAGCATCAGCTGCACTATTATTTGAATTCTGTACATTATTGGTATTAAAACCAAAAGGTTGTCCCTATCAGCTGAAAGACCTTGCAAAATTCCACTCAAATCCATACCAAATAATGTGTCTGAATCCAGCTCTTGACACAAAAGAATATTGCTGTGAACTAAATCAACTATTCTAATTGAAATGTGTCAGTAAGCACTGAGTATACCAAATATATAATAACTGTCAAAGTTATTTATGTCCGATTCAACAACTCAAACAACCACACACTGTATATAAAAGTGTGAATGTCCATATATTAAACTTGCCGCTGGATAGCAAACAAAAAACAAAAAGGTTTGTCTAAATGTCCCTTACAATCAGTGGTCAATCTATTCAGTATAAGTCTTCTGATAGCTGACACTTCATCTCTGCTAACATAAATGATGCATAAATAAATGAGCAAAACAACATTGTTTGGTCAGAAATTCTAAGATAACTGACCATTCATCTCAGCCACCATAAAGGACATATCAATAGACCAAATTGAAGATAACTCCATTAGTTTGTTAAACCAAAACGAGAATATGGACTGTACAAAATGGTAGGTAGAAAAAAGTTTATATATACAGATAGTGATACGCTAGGTTGTTGATATTGAATATGTATATATCTATAAATAGATTACCTACAGTGCATAATCACACATAAATCAATAGTGATAAAGAGATATATAGACCCAATGGGTATTTTAAAACAGCAAGTCTAACGGGTCAGGACTAGAGTAAACACATTATATATTGTCAATTGGATAAGTTGAGATGGAAAATATAAATCATTATAAGCATAATTCAATATGCAGCACCTTAGTGGTCAGTTGTTGGCCTGTTACTAAATAATCAATGGAATATGTCTCCACTTGTAGGAAAATCTCCGAGTGTATAAAAGACAGCCAGAGTAGATATAAAAATCACAATGACAAACAAAATCTTGCTTGTTATAAATCACAAAGCAATCATATGCTATAAGCAATAGGATACAAATGCAAAAATATTAACCTATCCAATGGACATAACCAGAGTTAAGTGGCACATTCATTTTAGGAAATAAACATAGTTAAGACAAAAAAATATTGCTAACGTTTATAATTATTAAATGGTTAGAAAACAAAACAGTGTCCCTTAGTTAAACTAGAATAGAACCAAACCAATGATGTAAATCAAAAAGTAAGAGATACACTGTCTATTAGGAATCAGAAATATATTAATTGACTGTATAAAGTCCAAAGCACGATGAATCTGTCCAAAAATTATAGTCCCAAAAGGTGGAATTCTATCATATATAGCGCGCCTGCGATCACAGGACCAGGAATAATGTTCCGAATGGTAGTATAGTGCTCGAAATATTCCAAATGATGTCAAATTGAAATATAGTAAGTCTGCACGAAATGCAGAACTTAAACACCAAAATCAAAAGTAATTGGTATCAACACAGTACCTGTTATGAGTTAAATACGAAAAAACGCCCCAAGTCTTCAAAAATGTTCCGAAACTCTAAAGTTAGACCAAGTGTAAAATCCAACAGACCTGTAGATCCAAATACGTAGACCAAAACTGCAATATCAGTGTAGTACAAAAGGTAGGCCAAAGACGTGTGATCAGGAAAATACCTCGTATACACGAAAAATTGTTGTAAATAATCCAAAAAGTTTATTGATGTAGTGACGACTACATAAGATGTGTTCAGCAATGTCACCAAAAGATTTTCGCCAACACAAAAGCCAGGTTTGAAGAGCTAGATTAATGATGCAACCTGCAACCAGGCGTCCCCAGCGTGAAAGAAGCAGCAACAAACGGAACAGCCCAAAGGCACGCATGAGGGACAAAGTGCTCGGTCCAAACCAAAATGAAGGGTAAAACAAAATGTGGACCAGCACAATGGTTAAAGCAGGACAATTATTTAATTATTTCAAAAAGTTAAAGCCATGTAAATGGCTCACAACAAACAACAACTGGCTAAGTCTTTAGCTAAATCAGAAATATATTCCTGGAAAAAAACTACAGTTAGTTATGTTACAAATCTGGGTGGGAATTCCCAGATATGCTCAGAATTAGTCCAAAATGACAAAAAATACACCAAATCCACAGACATTGCCAACATCCTAGCTGACAGGTTTAGCACAAACTCCCCCCCTTCCCCACCAAAAGGGCAAATATCTATCCCAGCAGAGTGCTGCCCCCCTGGCATCTCAGATGCTCAGGTAAGAGTCGCCCTCTCCAAAGCAAAAAACATAGCATCAATGGCACCAGAAGGTGTCCCGGGCTGTGTCCTGCATGAACTCCAAGAAGAACTAAATCCAAACATAAAACTACTGTTCAGTCTCAGCCTTACTACAGGATATGTACCCAAAGAGTGGCGTACAGCAACAGTGGTCCCTCTCCGCAAAGGTGGTGCCTCAACGGATCCTGGAAACTATCACCCCATAAGCCTGACTAGCTTGGTCTGCAAAGCTATGGAAAGGATCACCATGGCCCTCATAAATAAAGATATTGGAGACCTACAGACACTGGATCCTACCCAGTTTGGCTTTGTTAAGGGCAGATCCTGCCTCTTAAACCTGGTTGATTTCTTTGAAACAGTCACCAAGGCCATTGACGAGGGGAAGGTGGTCCACACAGCCTACCTGCACCCTGCAAAAGCCTTTGATACAATACCCCACTCTGGCATTATAGATAAGCTCACCAGCTTAAATATAACCCCCTATGTCACTAGATGGGTTGCAAACTGGCTCAAGGACAGAACCCACATGGTTAGAATTGCTGGAGCCATGTCTGACTCCAAAGCAGTTACAAGTGGCATCCCACAAGGCTCAGTCCTGGGACCTCTCTTGTTCGGTATATATTTCTTGGAGGTACAGGCCAACACGGAAGGACTGTGGCTGACCAAGTTCGCAGATGACTGCAAACTGGGCACCATAATCTACTCTCCAGCTGACACAAGCATCCTACAAAAGGGCCTCATAGAAACAGACAACTGGTGCCAGAGCCATGGCCTCAAGCTAAACGCCAAAAAGTGTATAGTCATCCACTTCGGCAAAAACAAAGTGCCCACAAATTACCACATAGATGGTAATCCATTAAGTATGGAAAAAGTAATTAGGGACCTGGGGACCCAAGTTGATAGCAATTTCTCATTCAACAACCACGTGGCCAAAGTGGTTAGAAAATCATTTTATATAGCCCACCTAATCATGAAGGGATTCACATCTAGATCAGGGGAGGTCGTCGTGCCTCTTTACTCATCCCTCATCAGGCCCATAATTGGGTACAATGCCCCTTTTGGGATATACCTTACCAGACACCTGCAGCAACTGGAAAGACCCCAAAAGTACCTCAACGAGAGAAGCAAAGGGCTCAAACAGATGCCATATGCTGCCTGGTTAAAGAAACTCCAGCTCTATTCAGTGGCATACCGCCTGCTCAGAGGTGATCTGTGCCTGACGTATAAAGCCATGTCCAACCCGGAATTAATGGACATGCTGCACCTCAGAAAATCCAAATCCCATCGAGCTACGCGCTCGAGAGACTTGAACCTCAGCACTGAAATAAATAGGACATGCTGGAGGGACAGATTCATAACCCAGAGGCTCCCTTCACTCTGGAATAAAATCACAGTCCAGGTTAGGCAGAGTCCCTCATTGACTCTCTCTTCAAGAGGAATCTTGGTGAGTGGATGGGAGATCATAGATTTAATCCGGGTATCACTTCTGTGTCACTGTTAGAGAGATGCACAGTATACTAACCTCGAAAAAGGGCATAGCAAAATTCATTTTAAAATGGGGGGGCGAAAGCCAAACACTCTCTGGCTAGGCTTGTAAATGCCCTAGGGCAGATAGCCTAGTATGAACCTATGAACCTATATATATATAAAAATGACAAACAGTAACTTTCTTTCAAGTGAAACAAGGAAATAAGTACAGTAAGCAATGCAGATATCACTAGGGATTCACAGAAGCGCTGAAAAGCAGTGTTTTAGGTGGAATTAGCGTTTCAGGGAAATAACAAGCAAGCAAACAACAAGCATACAAACAAAGCTAGATTCAGCAGGCCTGGATCTAGTCTATGCTACAGCAAACAAGGTGTACCAATTTCAGTAAGAAACAGATCAAATATGCAGGCACTATAAGCCTTTAACCAGAAATTCCCAGCTCAGAAGGGCAGAGTCCAGCCTCTCCTCCCACAAGAGTGCAGACCACGAACCTTCTTAATGTAAAATAACTGGCCTGAAGCCCAAGTGCTTAAACCAGAACTAATACACTTTTAGAATAACAGGCACTGAGCCCTCAATCAGCAGTTCCCAACTTAGAAGGATGTAAGCTACCTGTCCTGCCACCACAGTGCAGGCCACAAACCTTCCTAATGTAAAACAACTGGTCTGAAGCCCAAGTGCTTAATCCAAAAGACTTAGAATGATAGCTACACTTTAATCAAGTTACTACCAAGCAGTAATAAATACAATTGAATATATATATATATATATATATATATATATATATATATATATATATATATATATATATATATATATATATATATATATATATATATATATATGGGTCTACTCTGTTTCACTAAAACTCATTTCATTATAATCTTATTTCTCTGAAAATCAGTTGCCTAAGCACAATTCACTGAAAGCTCACTTCAATGGAAACTCATTTCGTTGAAAGTTAGCTGCCCAGTTCCCCACTGTAGTGTGATCCTGGAGTTAGTATATATAGTAAGAGGTGGTGTGGGGGGGAGCACAGTGTGACTGTCAGTACTTACAAGGTGACTCCAGGCAGGATCTAATGTACTCTAGTCTGGGATTTTGTGTGCTGCAGCCAAATGGCTGCTGTGGCTGATTCAACAGTCCAGCACCTCCCTGATATTCTTTTCAAGGCATTCCCCGGCTGTTTGCTGAATATAATATATAACACATACCTATCAACTGTACAGATTGTACAGAGTTTTGCATCATATTTTTTACATTTTACATAGCATTGTGATTTTCTGGTACATTAGTGGCAAGCCATTATAGATTGAACATTAGCAAATGATGTCAGACATTTGAGTTACTGACTCCATACACATCAGGACATTCATGCTAATGCATGACCTGTTATTCTCTGAACTTTCCACATTTGTTTGGCCAATAGTTAATCCTTCTCCTTATATCTGTCCCTTTTTCCAACTATTGTTCATGGCTTTGTCCAGATTTCCTGCTCTAAGTGGTTGAGAGCTATGATGTTACTGGGGTACATGATGTAACATCACACACAGGGTGACAGTCTTTACACCTCTCACTGTATATGTTTTTGCAGAATGTCCAGCATTCTGTCCCATATGTCTGTTCTGTTCTTCATACAGTTGTTTTTATCCAGTAATATACTACTAAATGCAGTCCAATGAATTGTTGTAAGTACTGACACAGTTAAGTGATTGCCTTTACATCCTGCTGCTAATCTGACCTGTTGCAACCTGCTGTTATACTAGCCACATTCTATGTTACTTAGGTTATGTATAATGTCTGTAGGTTTGGCCCTCTGTCCCCCAATTTTCTTTGGCTTTCTCCAGCTTTCTTGCAGTAGCAGATGGTGGCATTTTGACAGTCTGTGGGACTCCTTCCATATGAGTAACTCACATGCAAAATTTGCAGGTGCGGTCAGTTTCAAACCATCAACACCATCAACCAAGCAAATCTCCTTAGCCCAGTGAGCCACATTAGCCACCAGAAAGTGAGGTTTAATTCCTCACACCATCAACAGCATACAGACATACACTGTGACCCCTGCTGTGACCCCTTGATTTTGTGGAAAATAAAACATGTGGCCAGGTTCTTTGTGACAGCCCTGGAATTGTGTGGTCTGCTGCTATATCCATGCAAAAATACTGTTACTGCAGTTGTATGGGAACACTGTTATGTTGGTGGTTGGGTACTCTGGCATTGACAGTCATGCATTTGTCCTATGAACCCATTGTTTGGCATTTCCCTTGCATAATGCAGTGGGGATTTCAGCTATGTGGCCTAATGCATATTATGGGGCAAGTCAGTATTGGACAGGATACCTGTTGCCCCAAGTAGCTGTAAGTTCTCTGAAAGTAGCCCACTCTATTCCCTTGAATACATGCAGCAGGTCCATACATATGCTACCATAGTCTAGTACCCCGTACATTTGTTGTAAGGGAGAGTGCCTTACCTTATGAATGCAGCGGTTGACAGGTCTGTGTTTCAGGGCTGACTCAGTCTGATGCACGCAGTACCTAGCCAATACATGGTTTGGTACAGGTTGTGTGGTCTTGCTTGCATCCTTTTCACTATGCATGCAAGTGGGAGTAAGGTGTCAGTCGCTAGGACACTAGGTTTTCAGTGGGTGTGCTATGCATTGCCTTTTGGCCAAGGCCAGGGCATACTGGGCGCACCTATGCAGGGACAGCCTCAGGGGGGGTCCTCCTCCCAGTTCCCCTGTGGATGTGGCTGTGGGGAGCTAGGCACTGGTGGGGGGGCTTTGTGTCCCTTCCCTGTGATGATCCTACCACAGCTGTTTCCGCAGAATCATATTGTATAGCATGGCACATAATGTGAACATCAGTGCACATGTGGCTGGAGAGTACTGAATGGCTCCACCAGATATAGCGAGGCACCGAAACTGTGACTTATGCAGATGAAACACACGCTCTATGATGTTCCCAGTTTGTGCATGTGGCTCATTATGGTATTCTTCCGTAGGCGTGTGTGTATTTCTGATGAGTGTCATCACCCACGGTTCCAGTGCATAGTCAGCTTCCCCCAGTAGATGGCCATATGGGATTTCCCCCCAGCAAACATCTGGTACAGCTGTGATGCATGTCAGATATGGGAGATTTGATAATGCCAGAGCTGCCAGCACACACATTCATGATAATGCCCTGGGCATTGCACATGACCTGGCAGTCGATGGAGTGATACCCCTTGCAGTTGACAAAGACTCTACCCTCCTCACCAGGCAGTGCTTTTATGTGGACATGAGTGCAGTCTATGGCACCCAGTACCTCAGAGTAGTCTGCTACATGGTAGAAGAGATGCATACTGCTGGACCTCTCCTCAGGGCTGTGGGGTAAATAAATGTGCATCGCAGCCAGGAACTGGTGGAGTACCATGGATGCTGATGACTGTGAGATGCCCATCATGTCCCCAGTTGGTCTTTGAAAAGTACCTGCAGCTAGTATCCTAAGGGCTACACATACCTTTGTTTCCACTAGAACGGGTTCCCCTCTGTTGGCTCTGAGTCTCAGTTGAGGGTGGCAAAGCTTGGTGAGTTCTTGTAGTATGTCCCTGTCGACCCTGTAGTGCTCTACTATCTCCAGATCATGTAGATCCTGGATAAACACTGACCTCAGCATCTGGCACATACAGATGTAGCAGAGCTGCAGCAGCTCCTAGCATTCTCTCAGTTAAAATTCTCAAGTCTGTATTCTAATGGGGGGGGGATCAGACTGTAGGGTATATTCATACTTTATAGTGCTCTGCTGCAGATGCAGCCTGTGTGATTGACTAACTGTGATGCATTCCACTTGCTAAGTACATCATTGATGGGGTTGGAATGGCCTAGTTTAGGTGGAACAGGAGTCATCAGTAATTTATATGTGATTGGCTTTCTCAGCCAATTTCTTTTTTTTTTTTTTTAGAATAAAACACACAAAACAAAGTAGATGAACCACCAGGTAAGATTTTAATCCTGGTACCTCGGCCTTTCGCTTTTTATTATTATTCTATTTTTGACAAACTTCCTTGCTAAGCACTGCGGAGCAGTGCGCAAACATGCATCACAGATATAAACAATGCTCAGCAGTCAATAGACACACCCCCATGAATGGGCATGCTCAGCACAGTGGCACCCCATGCAAACGCACTCAAACCAGCTTAAACACCCTCCCTGAAGCTAAACAAAGCTTAGCAGCACTGCACACACACACACACACACACCCTGCTCAGCTCAGCACTGTGGCACGCAAACAGGTGCTGCTGTGCTCCAATGTGCGTAAAGAAATAGAGACACATCCCCTTTTGATATCAGCTACCTCTTCTGTGGACACCAACATGGATCTGCAGGCACGGATACCCATTTTTGCTATTCAGTAACCTCAGCTCATTTGCATACAGATCCATGCACACAACCGGGAAGCTACAATATTCCAGGACCTGGACACAGACATCTGCCATTGTACATACTCCATAATGCATTATTGTCACATATTTAATTTTTTTCATTTTTACACTTTAAAATTTTTTTTTTCATAATGGCATGTTTGGGCACTTGCTGCGCACGTGCAAACATAATATGGGTATTAAAAAATATACTTTATATTATTTTCCATTACTTTTTACACACAGTTTTGCAAATATCTGTGTCTGATATGCTATTTCTGACATTCTAACTTGCCTTTTCCAGCCCCTGTTCACTTTTTCATTTCATGCACATGGAAATTTTCCATGTACACTTTGGGCACAAACACAGGGTCTTCAGGACTACCTATCTGCTCGATGGATCACTCCAGCACCCTCATTTAGATGCAGTTCACTTGCTTATGAGGTGATTGGCATGCCACAGACACTTATGTGTTCACACACTCGTGCACGCCCCTCAGCTCCGTTTACTGGATTGCATGGCTACTTACTTCCATGTAACATCTGTGACACTATGCCTACACAGAAAATTCATCTGTGTAGGCTTTAATGAATTCCATCCATAGCTTTGACTTTATGGAACCATTGTTAACATTGTGATTCTCTGCTGTCCAGATTTGCCATTCCTTTCTTTCCAAAAATCAAATATCTCTTAACTTCAAAGCAGCAATCCCCATCTGCAGAGATGTTTGAGTCCAGGAAAACATAATCCATAAATGCCTCCCCTTCTTCCTTATCTGTTTACAAATACTTAATAGAGAAATACGGCATTGTTAAGAAGCAAGCCAGCCTTTGCATTTTCTACTTTTACCTTCATCATTCTGCTCTTGATATGTTCCTCAGTTTCAACCATCAGTGTGTCACTTGCATATCTGTGTCTGTTAATATTTCTCCCAGTAATTTTACTCCCAGAATCTGGTTCATATAGCTCAGCATTTTCCAATACATATTTAGCATATACATTAAATAAGCCAGATTGCAATATACATGGTCCTTTTCCAATTTTAAACCAGTCAGGTATTCTATATTTCATTATAATTGTTGTTTGTTCATCTGCATACAGATTCCTCAGGGGACAAATAAGGGGACCCAGTTTTTTCGATTTCTCCAAGACATTACCACATTTGTTTATGAGCTAGAGCCATAGGCTGAAGGGTAGTTAAAGCAGAAGGAAATAAGTTTTTTTTTTAGGAAGCCCCTTGCTTTCTCTATTATCAGATGGATGTTGGCAATTTGCTGTCAGGTGCCAATGCTCCTTCTAAAATGCACTTGTTCATTTCATTGTTTTTGTTACGCTTACTGTGGGACCCTAGCTTTCAGGATCTTGAGAAGTACCTTGGTAGTATTTGAAACAAATGGAACTTTCAATAATGTGAACACACTTAAGCACTGATTTAAGGAAGGGTAAAGTACCTTACCTGCATCTATTAACCACAAAGTGGAAAACAAACTGGGAGAAGTGATCTTAAACGCCATAGAGCAAGAAAAGACCTTAACAAGAAATGATATCCCAGGGGCAAACTAAGAAAATTGTAGTCAAGGACAGTAGGACCCACAGTAATAAACCAAAACCCAAACAAAAATGCTATTATCCTTTCATATCCTCTTAACTACAAAACTAGGTGGCAATGCATCCTACTCCCGGCCCAACTCACCACACTCCAATTCCAAAAAGGGCACCCAGTGCAAATCCAGTCTCCACAGCCACAGTCATCCCTGGTCTGCCTTTATTTCACATCTGCATAAAAAATATATACAGTAAACGCCCACACATTCATGCTTGGATGGACTTGCACACCTCAAATATCCTTGTAGCATCAAAAACTTGATTACATCCTTAAACAAACAATACAGAAATATTACTACCAGGTTAAAGTATTATCAGACTAGATATGGCCTACAGAAAAGCTGCTGGAGTTGCAATTATTTTTAAAAATAATCTAGAAATGTCTCTTTTTCCTCATGCCATTACAAAATTCTCTAATTCTAAAACTCTTATAACCTTACTCAAACTGAACATTCATATAAAATAATGTTAATCATTGGCACATATATATACCTCTAGGAAATAAAATTGCCACACATGAAAATATCCTCTGCTGGACCTCCTCTAAAATTCCATATGAAACCATTATATGAGGTGATTTCAATATAGACTGACAAACCATTCTGTCAGACAATCTAACAAATAATATGCCTGTCTATAAATTCAACTAATCTATTACTACCTGAACAAGTTATAATAAAGGTATTGCCAGTCATTCAACACTAGACTGGATTCTAATATCATTTCCTGACTAAATCTCTTGTAATTGCAGTCTATCCAGTAGCATAAATGATCATATACCAATATATGAAGTCAGTAACCGAATCAATAACCCTAGACCACGCCACTGTAGCCACATAAGAAAATTCCATAAAAAAAAAAACTTTATTCACACACTAAAACTGCATCACTAGGAATCTTAACTAAATAGACCCCATAGCACAATCATGGACATTAAAAGAAACAAAGCATATTATAAAGCAATGTGACAAAGCTTGGAATGCCCAGACAAAAGAAAACAAACAAACATACAAGTCTATAGACAACTAAGAAACTGAAAAATTCCACATAACCAAAGATAAGAAAACATAATTTTCCACACTTCAAAACACACATATTAATAACTGTAAAAGTTTTCTGGGCCTTGGTCAACAAACTACTACCAAGGCTGTACTGCTCAACCATCCTCAAACTAACCAAATCAAAATGACAGTACTGCTAACCAATTTAATATCCACTTTACAGAAACAGTAGCATCCATAACTGCCAACATAGCTAATCAAATCCTTACAGTTTCACATCATGTCCTTTTACATCTCTCTGTCCAACCACTTTCCACTACCACCATCAAAAAATCCTCAAAAAAATAAAACCAACTGCTACGTCTCCAGATAAAATACCAGGTGAATATCTCAAAAGTGTGGCTGATGTCATTGGCTGTCTGTATCATTTCTGATTATCAATCCATTGCACAGAATACCATCTCATCCATATGTAAAAAATCTTTTAATATACCCACCACAAAATGGGAATGCTCACAGATCTATCAAATTTTAGGCCAAAAGCTTTACTACCCCATTATCTAAAGTACTTGAAAAATGTGGACACAAAGAACTTCTCTTCTACTTAATAAACACCCAGATCTCCTCCCCTCACACAACGCAACTTTTGGCCCCATCATGGTACACTCACTACTTTGTAAAATTTTGTTATCACTGTTAACACAAAGAGAAATCAAGGAACCTTCATTTCCTTACTTTTCTTAGACTTATCCAAAGCATTTGATATGGTACCCCACGAAAACTCCTAAATTAACTATCCTCTCTAGGACCGCCAACCCCTCATTACTCTGGTTTCATATTACCTATTTAACAGAGCTCAAGCAGCAAAAAGGAAAAATTACTTCTCTGCTTTCCAGTCTGTAACTAGTTGTATACCACAAGGATATATTCTAAGCCATCTACTTTTCAACTCCTTTATCAATGACCTCCAAACAGATGCCAAACATGCTCCAAAAGTTACCAGCACCCCCCCCCTCTACTAAAGCATGGCTAAACAATTCACAGCTTCTCCGAAATTCTCGAAAATAAACCAAAAAAAAAAAAAAAGAATACTCGTCATCCCCAAATACATTTCATCCCAAAAGGCATCATTCAACATAATTTCAGCAAACAATGCTAGGACTCAACAGATGAATCAGACAAAAGCTGCTAAGTGTAACTATAGATGAGTATCTGACATTTGATTTCCTTTTATCACAAACAGTAACAAAAAGCATGAAAAACTTGGATCCCTATATAGTGCTAAACCCTATCGCACTGATAAAGCCATAAAATGCATAGCCAGCACTGTTCTACTGCCAGTTCTCTTTTATGCTTCCTCAATATTTACAACAGCTATCCTAACTAGAGCAATGCTGCAATACAACTGGTAAGTTTGCTGCTAATCAGCAGAATCTAGCATGCCACTGCCTCATGCAACTAAAGTAGTTAGAACTCACTCACTATCCCATCTTAATGCAATGCATGATCTCATCTTTAAACTCAATAACTGTAAAGCTCTAAGTCCGAAGTAACATTATTCAATCACATAAGCCAAATATTGCTCTAAGATGTAAAGGGTTGGACATTGGTATAACGGTTAAGGTACAGGGTTTAAGTCTAACCTTTGAAAGGCATATTGACTAGGCTTGAAGTGGTCCAAAAGGGCAGCTGGCCTAGTACTCACCTATGAACCCAAGATAAATCACTTCTCGCAATAACAAATCTAATAGTACAGGTGACTCTCTATACTCAAATAATATGGCCAAAACATGGAACCACATACCCTTATCCCTGAAATTAGCTCAGAATATGTCTAGCACCCTCTGGTGAAGAGATCAAGGCAACCTCTCTGTCCGTCCAGTGCCCTGCAGCATGTAGTTACTGAGCAAACAATATCTAGGCATGCTGTGGCACAGCACATAGAAACTTTAATATGGCAGAAACATTGTGATACTGTGACAGGACTGGCATACAGTTAGGATTCATGGACCACACTAGGGTGTTTTTAGTCCTAGCAGAAGCCACAGATCATAAATTTCTGCAGGTTCCTCACAAGTTATCTAACAGCAACTTGTTGAACCTGGAAAACTATATGCAAAGCTGACTGAAAATCAGCGGAACATACATGCCACCTGTTATTTAGTGTAAGATAGCAATGCAGCGGGAGTAGGAAATCTGACCTTTCACCACTGAAGTGGGATCTTGTAGTAGGTATATATAATTATAAGGGATTGGGGGCATATGATTTTTTTTTTTTGGATCAGTTACTGATCGACAAGTTGTGCTTGATCATTTGCCTTTTGGTGCCTTTAAGTTTCAACCAGCTGATACAGATCAGTCTTAATATATTTATCCAAAGTAGAAAGACAATCCCCCTTGCAGGTAAACACTCCTTCCGATAGTTTAAACAGATAAATGTGCAAAGTCAGGTTACGGAAGGGGTGAAGCTGGATAGTGCAATATAGTCCAAAGTAATGTCGCTCTGGATAAACTCCAAAATAAAAATCCAAATAAAGCGTACAATATTATAGTTCACAAACCAATTTATTGCAACGGACAAGCGCTTTCGCTAGATGTAGCTTCCTCAGGTCACTTTAATAAATGCATAAAAAAGATCCTTCATTATATAAGGATATCAATTAATCAAGATGAAAACAATTACTGACTTAAAAGGGAAACAGCATTTTATACAGAACAAGTGTACTCATATTATATTAACCTAATAACTAGCAATAAACTGTCTAGGACTAATTTAGACATAAAAGACAAATGCATGGACATAGTAATCTATATATAAAAATGCATAATTCAGGTTTCCTGATATGAATATTGAAGTTATTAAGGTATGATTATATGTATAGCTAAGAAGTCTCTAACTGAAGTTTAGTTAAAACAAGTCCATGTATTTAAATATGAGTATTATATTTAAAAATATATGTATAAAAAAGTGTATATATATATATATATATATATATATATATATATATATATATATAATAAAAATATATAGGTGTATGAATATATAAAAAATGTGTATGATTATATGAATATGGAAAATACATAAATATACATAAATATATATATATTAACAACAAATAAAAACATATTGATCTGTATGAATGAGTGTAGGCAGCTCAGTGACATGCATTTCCTCTACAAATCACAAATTCATAAATATAGATACAAATTCCTAGCAATATTGAGATTTGTTAAGATATTTCATAGGTCAGTTAGAGTCATTATGTAGTCGTTGCCTTAATGCTTTCTTCCACTAAGACTCTAGTCTCTGACAGAACAAATGTAAGCAAATTCAGAGTATGTACCAACATACTAATTACCATAAAAAATACATATTTTTAAAAAAATAGATATTGAAAATAAATGTCGAACATTCTTATATGAAAAAATGCTTGCTTCAGTAATATATAAAAATACACATAAAATGTTATAACAATTAAACTGACTGGGCCATGATCCCTTTTTCAGCAGATTCCCGGGGAGAAAATTCCAGTATATTCAACAAATATAAAACTCAATACATATACACATTGTGTATAAAAAATATATATATATATAAATGTAAAATTTTAATTGTAACAACACTGTATATGCACATTTTACAGTATCAATAAATAGTGTGACATGTTGGACATAAACAAGAACATTGACATGTTTGACACTAGCATATCAGCCAGTAGTATTTTCAAGGAGAAAAGCACAATATGTATGCTATTATTGAGTAGAGTGGTGTGTGCAGAGTTTGACCACAAAATATAAACCACTCATAAGAGTTTGCATTTTCCAAATATACCTGTATGAGGAAAGTAAGAGTAGTTCTAGATAAAATCTTAGATACATTTTGGAAAGGACATTCTATATTGTTTTGTTGAATGTCTTGTGTAAGAAGCGAGAAAAAGAAAAAAAGCATAAAGGGAGGGTATTAATGGATGGGGGTAGGGCTTGATGAATAAGAGAAGCATAGACAATGAAATTAGTTGCAAGGTACAGTGAAGTTCTGTAGAGATATGATACAAGCATCTTGGGGTAGAGCAAGAGCAATGCTAGTTTCTGGTTAAGTGATCCTTGAAGAGAAGTTTAAATTTAGGAATGTTGGTACTGGTAACTATGTGTTGGAGATTAGAGTTCCAGATTTTTTATATTTGTCTGGAGTACAGGGGAATAACCAAAGTGATTGTTAGATTTGGCTACCTTTAGTAGGACTTTGTTGGAAGATCGTATTATTGTGACGAGGTTGAACCTGGTTTGCAAGTGTGGGGCAGTTGTTAGGCTGGTGAATAATGAAGTTGGTGATAGTAGGCTGGTTGAGGGATAAAAGGTTTGGTAATTCTAACCATTTTAGCTCTTGAAGAGCTGAGCAGTGTTATGATCAATTACAGTGGTTAGTGGCAAACCTTGCAATTTTATTTTAACAGCCTTCCAATTTGCTTAGATCTGTTTTTCTAAGGTTTGTAAAATTTGGGGAGGCATATAGCAGTGTGGAACGTAGATGTGTTCCAGCTATAGACTGTCTGGAGGTTTGAGTGAAGAATTGTTTGGCTCTATAAAGGTAGCCAGGTTTGTTGTGAACCTTTTATATAGTTTGTGCTATGTATATATTATATTTTAGGCAGTCATCAATAGTGACACCTAACTGTTTGGTTTGTGTTAAAGGCTCAATTTTGATGTTGTTTGTGGAGTGGATGATAAAAACAGTAGGGGACCAAGAACTGATCCCTGTGGGACTCCAGCAGAGACTGGGAGTAGTGATGTGATCTCATTTTGACATTTGACCACTTTTTGGTGTTTAGACAAATAGCTATGAAACTGGGAGATGGCTGGTTGGGAAAGGTTTAAAGAGGCCTGTTCATAAAGAAGTTTTTGGTGAGACACTGTATCAAAAGCCTTGGACATGTCCAAGAATATTGATAATAAATGTTGGCTGTTGTTTCTATGTAAGTTATCTGCATCTGTGAAACTTATAAGAGTGGCTGTGGTGCTATGTTTTGGCCTGAAACCGTGCTGAGAATTGGAGACAAGGATATTGTTTATAAGATAGGATTTTGACTGGGGAGGGGTAGCAATTGGTCTGTAGCTTGTAATGTCTGTAGAGGGGCTGCCTTTATGCAATGGTGTGATATGTGAGGTTTTCTAAAGTTTGGGTGTATATTGTTCATTGATGGTGTGGTTTATTAATATGGAGACATGGTATAAGATGACATCTGCTGCCATTTTAAGGAATTCATTGGGAAGAAGGTCAGCTGCAAGTGATGTGGGTTTTAGTTTATACCAGATTTTTTTTATGTAACTAGTATGAACTGGTATCATAGAGAAAAAAATTAGCATGAGGGGCAGAAGAGGTGGGAAGATTGGGGGGTATTAGTATCATGTTTTAGTAGTGAGAGTATTGATTTAGTAAACTGTTGGTTGACTTGGGTAGCAATGGATTTGGCGGTGTCTGAGATGATGGGAGGTGAGGTGTTGCATTGTCCAGAATTCAAAATTTGTTTAATGGTGGCCCAGAATTTTTGAGAGTTGTTTAGATGTCTTTGTTGTATAGTCATGTAGCATTTTCTTTTTTCAGATGTGATTTGTTTTTTGACTGAGTTTCTTAATTGACAAAAATACTGAAGAAAGGTTTTTTTTTTGTTTGAGTGATAAAGAGACCATGCCCTGAATCTTTGTTTCATAAGTAATTTAGTTTTTTTGGTTAACCAGGAGATAGGTTTTGATCTGACATGGGTTTCACTGATGGAGGGCAGGGTGTTTAGGATGTCAAGGAATTTTGCACTGAAGTATTTGACAGTGTCATCTTACTGTAGGTGTTATAGAGGGCACCAGTCACAGTGTTTGAGGAGGGTATTAAAGGTTTTGGGGAGATGTTTTTCTTATTGTGAATATATTTATATATGACATTCTTACTGGGACTTATTTTTTGTCTGAGATGGTAGTTGGGCATGCAGTCACTGAGTGTGTCTGGAAGGCACCAATAGTGGTAGCATAGGTTGGGATTGTTTAGGAGTGTCCAGTCTAGGACAGAATGCTTGTTACTGCATGTATCTATTCTTGCTGGGGTGCAAATTATTTGGAAAAAAACAAAAAGGTTGATAAACTTTGTAGGGTTGTCTGAGGTACAGGTGAACCAGTCAAGGCTAAAAATCTCCTAAGATGATTGTTTCTTGGTTGTATCTGGAGGTTGCCCAGGAAAGGATATTCTCAGTTGATGAGGTGTTGTTACCAGGGGGAATATAAGCTGCTATGATTATCATGCTTTTGTTAATATTTAGCTTGAGGCGGGTGATAAGCAGTTCAGAGTTGTCGATTATTGTGTGGTAGCGGACTGATGTTTTTGTGCGACAATGTTCTTGTAGGTGGAGTGTGTGTTGTGTGAGTTGGGTCCTGGATTTGGATGTATGTTGCTGCTCTGTTTGAGTAGGGGATATTTGAGAGTATGGGTAAGAATTTTGCCAATTTGCATAGTATGTGTGAGGGTGTATGTATGTGAATGTATTTAAGTGAGAATACTTTAGTGTGAGAGGTGTTGTATAGGTGTGGTGATATTACAATGACTGTGGGAATGTTGTTTAGTTTAATGTTGGTAGGTAGTGTAGGAGAGTGAGTATAGGTAATTAGTAAATTGTGGTAAGATGGAATTAAGTGTGTAGTAGAGAGAAGGGTGAGAAGAAAAGTGTGCAGAAATATCATATAGGCTATTTTATGGGTATGAGTAGGTTTTAGATAGACTGTGTTGTGGTATGTATTGTAAAAGTAAACATTTGGTCTTAGATGTGGGTGTATTGGGTGTGGGGTAGAGTTTGATTGGAAGGGGTCAATAGGGAGAGTGGCTTGTTAGGGATAAGTGTAGATGTAGTGGGGGCGGGTGGAATTTGGGGACAGAGTAGGGCATTGGAGTGAACCCGAGTGTAGCGAGGGTGAATGAAGCAGACAGAGACAGATATAGTGGTGGATAGCAGAAGCAATCAGTGAACTGAAAATAACTGGCAGATAAGAGCAGAGCTAGGCATGTGCAGTGAATGTGAGTAAAGACAGGGACTAATGTAATGCAGGGAAGTGTAAGTAGGGTAGAGAAATTAATTACAGTAAATAAGTAGTTAATAGACATGGAACGTATGGTAGCAGTGAAAGTCTATATTAGTGTAGAAAGAACTAGAGGAATAGGGAAGCTGGTCAGAGATGGGAAGAACATAGCATAAGGATGGCTCAGAGGTGTGCAGGCAGTTAACACTGACAGATACATAAGTGAACTATGTTAATAATAAATAACACATGTTAATAGAATATCAATATGTTAATAACATACACTACATATAATGTAATGCTGTAGAGAGTTTGATTCTGTTTTAGAGGTATATTAACTCATTACATCCGAGTGACATCTGCAGGTATATCTGCAGTTAACACCTATGGACGCCTCTAGGCATCAAACATTGCTTATTCATATTTGCATTAATAATTCCAAAACCATGCTATGTACAAGGTTTTAAAAGATGTCATCTTAAAGCTTGCACAATGGCAAGCTCAACTGCATTAATATTTGACCTGTCTAGTGCAGGTAAATAGATATTAACTGTTGTTTTTACTATATTAATTTGTATAGATCTAATTTTAACATTTTTCTAAATATCTCAACAACCAAGTAACACAGACATAACTCCTTAGCCTCATATGAAAGCTCTCAGCTAGATGAATAAAATGCTGCTGACAGTATGTGTGCAACTTGAGTGGTTACTGAAATATTTTAAGTTGTTTATAAAATATTACAAATGTAATAGTTACTGTGTTTACTTTGACTTATAACATTTGGTTTAAGGACTAGAACCTAATGAATGCTACCACTACAAAAATAGTTTGAAGAGTTTGCCATTTATACTACCTTCATAATCCTTATGGTCTCAGAGGTATGAAGATTTGTTTGAAGTGTGAGGACATAATTTGATTCTGTAAAAAGGGTTAGGTTCCACCCATTGCAAGTTACAGTGCAAGCTTCATGAGCTCCATTGCAGTGAAGGAGTTAAGGTGTTGGGTAAATGCAGTTAAAGCTTGAAGTCTGAAATAATGGTAATGCCAGGTCAGGGACCCTAGGAACAGGGGACAAAGGAGAGAAGATTAGATAAGAGAAACCACCAATAAAATGAGTTACAAAATGTTACAGAGAAAGATCGGAGGAAGGGGAAAGGTGGAATGTCTGAAAATGGAGAGACAGTAAGTACTATAGGTTTGAGTGAAGAGCAAATTGTAGTTATAAAGAAAGCTGGAATGTAGGGCTACACTGAAATAGATGATAGTAGTTAGAAGTGAAGGAGGACTATAGTGTTACACAGAAATAGTTGATAGTATGAAGAGGTAAGAGAGAAAGGAAAAGTTACACTAAGCATATTACCAATAAGTAGTTATATAGCAGTATACATTTCATATCAAAAATGAGAAGTTATGTACCTACCATAACGTTCCATGTTAGTTGTCTTCTCTCGCCTTCTTTCTTGCTGGATGGGTTCGGAGCTGATCCTCGGCTCCAACTCGGCCACTTACTAAAGCTCGAGAGCTAATTTTACCGGCTCGAGGCAACCCTATATCCCATGATGCAAGGCGATGACTACCCAGATCTCGTTTGGTAGCTAAGGAAATTATGCAATATATTCCTCCAACTGGAGAGGAGGAGGAAGAGGTAATAATAATAATAATAATAATAATCCCCCGAAAAAGATCAACCTGATCTAGTGACACTAGAAAGCTGATTAGTTGGAAAAATTGGATCAAGACTCTTAAGGGAAGAGGAACAATCTTCTCGGTCTGACCAGGCTAGGGGGATGGTGGAGGACGAAGAAAGAAGGTGAGAGAAGGCAACTAACATGGAACGTTATGGTAGGTACATAACTTCTCAATGTTAAGTTGTCAATCTCGCCTTCATTCTTGCTGGATAGGACCGCGTCCCTAGCACCTCTATCCTGGGTGGCTCAATGGAACAGACTCTTGAGAACGGTGGAACCAAAATTCACTCTGTCTCTGGAGGCCAAGTCTAATTTGTAATGTGAAACAAAGGTATGAGGAGAGGCCCATGTGGCTGCTGCACAAATAGTGTCTACTGGAAGTCTAGCCTGAAAAGCTGTAGATGTAGCTAGAGCTCTGGTAGAATGGGCTTTTGGCCTAGAAATCAACTCTTTACCTCTGAGCTGATAAATGCAAGTAATCACAGAAGACAGCCATCTAGATAGAGTTACCTTGGACACTGGAAGGCCTTTCCTGTTCTCTGCATAGGATAAAAACAGTTGATCAGATTTCCTAAAATGTTTGGTTCTGTCCAGATAATATCTGAGTTGGTGGTGAACATCGAGATAATGTAGTTTCTGTTCCGCTCTATTAGAATAATTTGGGAAAAAAACTGGAAGATCAAGAGATTGATTTAAGTTCATCTGCGATGCCACTTTGGGTAAGAAAGACGGATTAGTCCTTAGAGAAATTCTGTCTTTGTGGAAGATTAAGTAGGGAGGACGAATGCAGAGGGCATGAAGCTCAGATACTCTCCCGGCAGAAGTAATGGCGACTAGAAAGAGTGTCTTCCAAGAAAGAAATTTCAATGAACAGGTAGCCACAGGTTTGAAAGGGGGAAGAATCAAGGATGTTAAAATTAAATTTAGATCCCACTGTGGTGGGGGGTCTCTAATCGGAGGTTTAAGTAAAAATATACCTCTAAGGAATGCCTTGCAAAGTTTATGTGACATGATGTTGTGGTCCAACAAGCCTATATGAAAATTTGAAATGGCTGCCAGCTGAACTTTTACTGTGGAGGAAGAAGATCCTGAATGAAAAATCTTGGCTAGGAAGTCCAGGACCGAATGAATCGGAGCAGTAAAGGGATCTATATTCTTAGCTTTTGCCCAGAAGGAGAAACATTGCCATTTACTAGTGTAAATCCTTCTGGTGGAAGATTTAAGGGAAGCTACTATGATATCCCGGACGGGATTAGAAATCATAGGAAGCCTGGCTAGGGATGGAAGTGGAGCAACTAAGCAGTGAGGTTGAGAGAAGGTATGGATTGGTGCAGCTGCCCCGATTGGTGGGTCAGAAGATCTGGAACCGGGTCCAGATGCCATGGCTGTACCAAAAGATAACGATGTAGGAACGGAAACCATATCTGTCGAGGCCAATAAGGGGCAATGAGAATCAACTTGGCTCTCAAGGCGGTTGCTTTCTGAATTACTTGTGGTATCAGAAGGAAAGGAGGAAAGGCATAAAGAAGTCCCCGGGGCCAATCTTGGATTAGAGCGTCTCTGGGGGGGTGGCCTGGAAGGGGGAAGAGAGAGAAGAAGTCGGGGAATTTGCTGTTTTGAGGGATAGCAAAAAGATCACAGCAAGGAAGGCCCCACTTCTGAAAAATCTCTTCCATCACAGATTGTTTGAGAGACCACTCGTGAGGCATGAGAATAGCTCTGCTCAACCTGTCCGCTATGATGTTGGATTTCCCGGGGATATGCATTGCTATCAGAAACCGCTGAGAAGAGATTGCCCACTGCCAAAGTCTGAGTGCCTCTTGACACAGTGGATAGGACTTGGTTCCACCCTGTTTGTTGATATATCACACTATGGACATATTGTCCGTTTGGACTGCAATAGTTCCCAGGGGAAGACAGTCGTGGAGGGCTTGCAACATTAAAAGCACTGCTCTCATCTCCAGGACATTTATGTGCAGGTGGCATTCGAAAGGTTGCCAAGTTCCATGGACCATCCTGCCCTGATAATGCCCCCCCCACCCGATCAGGGAGGCATCCGATGTAACCGTGGCGACCGAGGCGGGAGGAACAAAGGGTCTGCCCTGATGGACTTGAGGGGACAATATCCACCAGGTCAGATGCCTTTTGCAAATTGGAGTTATTATGATGCTGTGACGCATGGGAAGTTGTTGAAAGGACCATTGGGTGAACAGCATCCATTGTAGGAGACGCATGTAAAAGCGGGCAAGGGGAAGAAGTGTTACAGCAGCTGCTATAAGACCCAATACTTTCAGAGCAAATCTGGCCTGAATTTTGTTGCTGAGAAGAATCACATGGATGTGGTTTTGAATATCCAAGATCCTTTGGTCTGTTAACTTTGCTGAAAGTTGTACGGTGTCCAATTTGGTGCCTATAAAGGTAAT
Source organism: Protopterus annectens (assembly GCF_019279795.1). Classification (NCBI taxonomy): domain Eukaryota; kingdom Metazoa; phylum Chordata; order Ceratodontiformes; family Protopteridae; genus Protopterus; species Protopterus annectens. Next base: position 402,384,572 of record NC_056733.1, read on the forward strand.
AGATTGACAAGGTGACAAGGCAGATTTTTTGAAATTTATAGAAATCCCTAGCCCTCTGCAAATGTGAATGGTGTAATCTCTGGCTTGGAGATGTTGATGCCTGGTGGTGGCAGTGAGGAGCCAGTCATCTAGATATGGAAACACCTGGAATCCTTGACGTCTCAGGTGAGCCGTAACCGCTGCCATACATTTGGTGAACCCACTGGGGGCTGTAGTGAGTCCAAATGGCAGGGCTCTGAATTGGAAGTGACTGGCCCCCAGCCGAAAGTGGAGAAACCTTCTGGAGCGCCTGTGAATTTTTATGTGATAGTACGCATCCTGAAGGTCCACCGAGCACATCCAATTGTCCTTGCCCAGAAAGGGTAGAATGGACTGAAGCGTGACCATCCGGAATCTTGTTTTCTTTACAAACTTGTTTAGTTTGCTGAGATCTAATATTGGTCTCCAGTCCCCTGTCTTTTTTGGTACTAAAAAGAACCTTGAGTAGATTCTGGATCCTATTTGGTCTGCTGGGACTGGCTGGATGGCTCTTTGCTAGCAGTTTTGATATCTCTGGTACTGCTAGTTCCCTTAGACCGGGTGGAACGTCTGGAAGGGTTCCCTTTTGCTGAACTGGGGTTTGAATAAAGGGAATTTTGTAACCCTCGGATATAATCAACTGTACCCATTTGTCTTGAGAAAGGGAAAGCCAGGCTTTTGGGTACAGCGATAATCTTCCCCCGACTGCCTCCGAAGGTGGACAATCGGGCAACATCTCAGGGATGCTGGAAGGGTTTGTCAGAGAGAGGCTCCCTGCTACCCTGATTCTGCGGACCCCCTCTGCCTCTAGGGCAGTGTCTGTTGTTGTTACCCCCTCTGCCTCTGGGGGTAAACTGACCTCGTACATCAGGCGTGACTCCTTGAGATTTGCGGAACCACATTTTCCCTCCCTTCTGACCTTTTGGGTAAGGTCTTGAAGGGGTGGAGAAATGGACTCCTATGGCAGAAAGAGTCTTGCCATCTTGTTCGCATCTAGTCAAGGTGTCTTTCACTTCAGGTCCGAACAAGGTCGAACCATGAAAAGGAGAGTTTGTGAAGGACGCCTTGAAGGGGTCTGCAAAATTACAAAGCCGCATCCAGGATTGACGCCTTAAAGCCACTCCTGTGCCTGCGGCCCTACTCGCTCCATCGGCTGCATATGAAGTGAGCCGCATGGAGGAGTTAACAATAGAATTTAGGATTCCTAGCTGTGAGTTAATTTTATCCTGGGACCCAGCAGCTGACGGATCCTGTAAAACTTCTCCCAGCTCTTTAAGAACATCTCTTTGAAGGCGGGTGAAGTGACACAAGTAGTTCAGCGACCACATGGAAAAGGTCGCTGAAGAAAAAATCCACTTGCCATACCTATCCATAGTCCTGGAATCCTTGTTAGGAGGATGGACAGGTACTGAAGGATCAGCTAGTTCCTTCTTGGTGGCTGCAGCCACCACCATGGCATCAACCGGGACACCTTTTGTCAAATATTGCCTATCAGGTGGGGCCGTGATGAATTTAGAAGGCCTCCGAGGAATGGGTTCCACCGAATCCGGGGCCATCCACACCATCCGAGCCACCACGTCCATAAGAGGGTCGAAAGGCGGAGACACCCAGGAGGTGGAGGGTCGAGATCCGAACACCTCCAGGTATACCGACTCGTCCTCAGAAGGATTAAGGGAAGGCCAGTTCCCCCTCTGCTTAAGGAGTTCAAGGATGTCTGAGAAAAAGACATCCTCAAAGGGGGACCTTGGGGATCCCTCCGACTCATCCAAGTCAGTATCGGATGTAATAGACTCGGGGGAGTCTAGACGTTTCCTCTTACATGTCCTCTTACGCGGAGGTTCACCTGACGGGTCAGGAGAAGCCTCGGAAGAGGAAGATATTCCCAGTGGGGAAACCTGAGGCATTGGATCTCTGGGTCCAGGAGCAAGAGAGTGGGAAGAGACGTCAGCAGGCACTGTAGTGGGAGGAGCTGATGGAACTGACCATTGACTACGCCCTGGGGCTAGTACACTCATCACCTCGAAGGCTCCCCCGTCAGAGAGGCCAGAAGGCTCCCGCTCTGAAGAGATAGGAACCCCAGGCCGCACAGACAGGGATGGCTCCGAGGCCGATGTCGGGGCTGAGCTCACCAGCGCCGAAGCTCCGACAGGGAGAACATGGTCGGACAAGGGTCCGATGCCACTCGCCCCCTCGGAGCTGACGAGAGAGACCAGACGTCCGGATCCCTCCAATGAAGGCCTCAAGGAGGAAATTGGAGCAGAGGACGACAGAGCCGAAGGGGGGGGTGGTATCAGCTCCGAAGTCACAACAGTCATGGCTCCGAGGAGCTCCGGCTCCGAGCTCTGTAAGAGAGTCGAAGGAGGAATGTTAGGTGGATGTGTGATAGCTACCGTCTGTTGAGACGGGCTATGGAGCATTTGGGCCAATGCCTGAGACTTTAATAGTCTACTCACCACTTTCTCAAGGTCGTGGTCGGACAGCCTGGATGACCGAGAAGACCGGCTCTGATGGCTCCGCTCCGAGAGCAGGGGTGATCTCGGAGTCGAATGTATTGACTCCAGCGAAGGGGATCTTGATCTCTTGTTTGAGATAGCTGGAGCCGAAGGAGCTGAGGATCCTCCTGGAGTATACTGACATAATTTGGAGATTCAATGATTGCACCTAGTTTGCACTCATCTGCAAACTTGGTTAGCTACAACCTCTTAGTTTTGACCTTAACTTCTGATAAGTATATACCAAACAATAGAGGGCCCAGCACTGACCCCTGTGGCACCACACTGGGAACAGGTCTGCTGGTTGATGTTGGGTCAACCACTTTGATAATGTGTGTCTGGTTTGTCCAGTTGGCAACCCATCTTACAACAAAGGGGTTTACATTTAGTTTGCTAAATTTATTGGTAATGCCTGAATGTGGGATAATGTCAAAAGCCTTTGCCAGGTCAAGGTACGCCCTCATCACTGGCCTTGGTCAAATTTTCAAGGAAATCCACCAGATTTAACAGGCAGGATTTTTATTTATTTAACATTTCTTGACTGGGAAAGTCTGATTAGGACAGTGCCTATTTTCAGCTGAGGCCCTGGCAAAAACACTCCAGATGCATGTCTTTGGAATGTGGGAGGAAACAGGAAGAAACTCACATGAATGCAGGGAGGACATTCAGACTCCACACAGAAGGCACTACAGCTGAGAATTGAACCGGAAAAACCTCTTGCTGTGAGGCGACGTTAAACACTGCACCACTGTGCTGCCCATCTGCCCTTCACAAAGCCGAATTGGGTAGAATCCAGGGTTTGGAGGTCACCTATGTCTTTATTTATAAGGTCCATAATGATGTGTTCCATGGTCTTACAGATGAGGGTGGTCAGGTTTATGGGTCTGTAATTGGCTGGGTCTGCCGCTAGGTCTCCTTTGTCGAGGGGAATAAATGTTGCTGTTCTCCATTCTGCAGAAATAAAGACTCTGGTTAGGTTATGATCAAAAAGGGTACTTAGTGGTGATGCTAGTTCTTGTTTTTGCCCGTTTAGAAGACAGCCTGGGATGACATCTGCTCCTGTAGAGGCAGTTTTTTTTTTGCTTTTGGCAAGGCTTTGAGGACCTGCTTTTCAGATATGTAGGGTGGGAGGGAGTTTGGGGGAAGGTTTGTTGAAAGTTAGGAGGGGATAAGGGAGTGGAATTTTCACCAAACCTATCTGCTAGCGGGTTTGCTATCTCTGTGGGGTCAGACTGTGATACCGTTGGCTACTAGTTCTACACATGCTTGGCTCCTACCCTTTAGGTTATGTACACAGCTGTAAAAGGCCTTATGGTTATCCTTGGCTGTACTTGCTAAGTTTATCTCAAAGGAGACCTTGAAGGATTTGACAAGTTGTCTTATCTGCCTGTTGAGGCTGAAGATGGTGTTTTTCCATTGTTGGGGCCTTGCCTTTGTTTTCTTCTATAGTAACTTTTTGTTTGTTGTTAAGTTAGTTAACTAATGTTCTTTCATAGACACAGCTCTGTTAAACTGAAACACATTAGATTAGAAGAATCTGAGTCAACAAATCACAGAGTTAGAAATCAAAACCTATGAACCTATAAATATTGTGGGAAGAAATATCCAGGGAATTGTTACGGCTAGGCTTGTATAGGCCCTAGGGCTGATAGCCTAGTACCAACCTATGAATGAGAAAGTGCATAAATTGCAAAGAATCACATACTACACAACTTGTATGCATGCAGAAAGAGCAGAAATATAGACAAATGTCTACCAATGTGGGGAAGTTATCTGCCTCAGGTAAAAGATTCCAATGAAAATACAAACAGCATAAAAAAGACTAGGTTAAGGAAAGAACTTTTTCAAACATCCAAACGAAAATTAAAGTAAAATAAAAAGTATAACAGATAAAAAGCTTATAACAGGTTTTTTCACTGTATAATATGTGTATGGCGATACTACTAAACAGCAAATGAGCATTGGGATTTTCGCCCGGAAAATTAAAGTTTTGATACTGCTACTAAAGACAGTACTTAGTACCGCTAGTTAGGTTTAATCTTTAGATGACACCCAGTAAAGCAGATGAAGCAGTGCAACTGCCTTTCCAATTCATTTCAGTAAAGCAAAGGAAGTTGCACTTTTTCATTTCTAATTTGTTTCTAAATTGTTTTCCTCTTAAAACAGAGAGTACTTAGTACCGCTAGTTAGGTTTAATCTTCAGACGACACCCAGTAAAGCAAAGGAAGCAGTGCAACTGCCTTTCCAATTCATTTCAGTAAAGCAAAGGAAGTTGCACTTTGTCATTTCTAATTTGTTTCCTCTTAAAACGCTACCAGCTAAGTGAAGTAGTCTGCTCAGTTTGTTTTACTCATTATTACATTTAGGGTATTGTATAGTTTATCGTGGCTGTGATAATTAACTTTTTTCTCAGTATTAAGTAGCTACCTCAGCTGTTACGCAGTGTCACATTTGGGGCACTGCATGCCTTCTGATGGTTGGTACACTGAATATTTACTTGTGGTTGTGTAATTAATATTGATGGTTTTGCTATCGCTTACAGATTGCATTTAATGATTGGATTTAACTGTGTACTTAGTCCTTTCAGCTCTCCTTTCTCTGCATCCATCCCCCTGAATGTTCTGCCTGTCACCCCTCTATATCTTGTTGATAACACTCTCTCACTCTCGCCTAAGTGCTCACTTTCCTCCATTTTTCTTTTTACAGCATTAACACAGTGTGTCGAACACTTGCAGCTGCCCCTCCATCTGCTTTTAGCCATGGACGGTGTGGACTCCAACTCCTATTGCTCCGCCTGACCTCCCTATACCAGGAGACCGCGGAGACAGTTTCATTACACACAGTGTAGGTGTCTTCTTAATAAGACTTTTATTTGTATCTTGCTACATAGTTTAGAACTTGTGACTCATTGTTAGTGGCTTGCACATTTGCAACCTCACCCCACAACTTGTTTTTAGCACCGTAGCATTTATTTGTATTTCCTTCCCTACTTGCTTTAGCCCAGTAGCTTCTTCTTTTTATTCCTTCCCTTTCCCTACCATCTGCCCCACACCTAGCCTTTATCTAGCTCTAGTTTCTTTGTGAGCCGACTAGATGGCAGCATAGAAGTAGCGTGCTTGAAGTGCACAACTTCAGAACACATATACCTGAGAAAATAAATATCCACATTGTATCCTCTCTCTTGTCAGTCGCACAATTCCCCAACTTGTAAAGGCGGTCTCTACCAACTGCATGTCTGCTCCTTACCTGCACCTTTTCGTGTTTTAAACACCAAAGCTTTTTTTTTTACAATAGAGTCTGAGAACCTGGCTGCTGACCACAAAACAAAGTAAAACAAAGCGCACTATTATACTTGCCTGCATTCTAGCATTCTACTAGCTTTCCTGATTGATTTTCTTCAAACTTCGCACCACTTTTTCTGCTGGGATAGCCCCACTCCTTTCACCCTCACTACGCTCGGGCTCTCTGCACTCCCCTACCCTACCCCCATTCCCACACACCCCCTAATCAATTACATTTATATCTAGCCCTGCCCCTCTTATCACTTCAACATCCAATCACACTCCACCTCACACACAAAACCAGTCATCCTCTGCTACAGCTCCACACTTCAAAAATATACCCCACCCCTTCCCCTCTCCTAACTCCCAGCAAATCCCTTCCATTAACCACACCACTTCACCTAGCAAAACACTTTGTCTATTACCACTCACACCCACTACTATTAAATCTTACTAAAGTCTCTACATTCACCCTCTATTCTACCAGTAACAACCCTATACTATCTTTCTACAGAATTGTCTCACTATCTCTTACCACAAACTGTAGAACTATGCCTCTCCTAACCAATATGATCCTCGTCACACTCTCTCTATACCTCTCCTTACTTTTAAAGCTATCTGCTCTTCACACAACTAGCCCAACTCCCCTATGCTCCCCTACAATAGCTAGTCATACTCACACCCTCCCCAGCTACTCAGTAATCAGCCCATCTCTATACAGCACAGACATCAATTTACAAAAGAAACTTATACTCCTCTCCCCCCTAATTCACCCCTCCTACAACCAAGCCTATAAACATAATCTTAACCAAACTAGCAAGGGTCGTTCAAGAACATTCTACAAGCCAAGCATAAAATTTTCAACTAACACTCCCCCCACCCACCGGAACCTTATACTATCTGGTGATGTACATCCTAACCCTGGCCCTGCTATCCCCACAAACAACTTCCCCAACCTTGCAAAATCTGTTCAATTCACCACAATCAACATCAAAGCATTAGAAATAAAATTCCACAACTGCATGCATGATTCAGTCAAAACAAACCTGACTTTACTGCCATCACGGAAACATGGCTAAAACCATGTATCAAGGTCTCTGAATTTCTACCTCCCCCCACCACTCCTGCCTCTGAAGTGACAGACTATACAAAAAAGGTGGAGGAATTGCACTACTTTTCCCCAACACCTACACAGTCATTCCTTACTCAAAACCAATACCCACCTTTTCCAACGCTGAACTCCTAATCACACTACTAAAACTTAATAATTACAAATCCCTCTGCATTTTAGTCCTATACATACCCCCCTGGCAACAACATTCCTATTCTGGAGGAAACTCTTGCCTGGACAACCAATAATATAAATAAATAAATTGTAATCCTAGGTGACGTAAACATCAACTGGCTAGATATCACTAAGAACCCCTCCACAGGTGTAAACTTGCACAAATACACTCAGCTCATCTCAAATATAACCAGACACAATAATAAAAACAAAAATGGATCAACTTTGGACTGGATCATAGTTTCTGATCCTGACAAAATTTCCTTCTATGGCACACTACCAGACTGTATCAGTGACCACTCACCAGCATATATAATACGCAAACCCACCTCTATATCACACATACACCAATATCGTTATACCAGAGACCTATCCTACTTCTTCCCTGATACCCCCAACAATACCCTTCATAGCACAAACTGGAATTCATTAAAAACTCTCGCTCTCAGTGATGCAGCAGAATTCTTTAACTCTACATTTCTGAAAATACTAAACAGCTTAGCCCCACTCAGGCTAAAGAAAATTCAAGCAAGACATGCTACCTGGCTAACAAAGTCCACAAAACAAATTATGGCCATTAGAGATAAAGTCTGGAAAACCTGGAATAAAAATAAAACTGAATCCAACCTTTTACATTATAGGCAACTTCGCAAGCGAGCCAAACGTCTAGTCATAGAAAACAAGAAAGACTACATCCAAAACATCCAAAATCAGCACAGACAAAACCCTACAACCTTCTGGCAAGCTATAAACTCCTTACTCCACCCTGGGACAAACAACAACCCCTGCCCTGACCCTGAAAAATCTCCCACTGAAATAGCCTCACTCTTTAAATTTCTTTTTAGATGCTATTGCAAAACTAACCACCTCCTTTCCACCTATCAACACCAACTGTCTAACTACACCCTCAGTACCTAACAGCTTCACCACTCTACCTACCTTCTCACTATCACCCATTCCTATATCTACAATCAAAAAATGTCTCCATAAACTAAAACCCTGTACTAACTCCCCTGATAACCTGCCTTCAGAATACCTAAAACTAGCTGCCCCATCCATAGCTTATTCTGTAAGTATCCGCCTTAATAGATCTATTCAAGAATCATGTGTACCAGATATATGGAAAAAAGCATTTGTCCTTCCCCTCCATAAATGGGGCTCTAATGCTGATATCTCAAACTTCCGTCCTGTTGCCATACTTTCCCCATCCCCAAAATTCTGGAGAAATGCATATATGCCCAGCTCATAAACCACTTAATAAGCCATCAAATGCTCTCTCCTACTCAGCACGGCTTTAAACCTGGGAATAGTACCAACACTGCCCTAATTTCCTTCTTAAACACAATAAATAGAGCCCATGATACTGGCTTCTTAGTCTCTGCCCTCTTTCTAGATTTGTCTAAAGCATTTGATACTATCTCCCACTCCCTCCTACTAACTAAACTCTCAAACCTTAACCTAGATCCCCCTGCCCTAAAATGGTTTACAAGCTATCTCAGCAATAGACACCAGGCTACCATATGGCGGCATTCCTCATCTCTTTTCAAAACCACTAACACAGATGTCCCTCAAGGTTCTATTCTCGGACCCCTGCTATTCAGCATATTCATTAATGACTTTCACAATTCCTTACCCAACAGTACTGTCATCCAATATGCTGATGATTCGATCATCCTCTGCTCTTCCAAATCTCCATCTGTTCTGCAACATCTTACCCAAGAAACATGGATGTCACAAAATCACCTAGCCCTTAACCCCAATAAAACCAAACTCCTAGTATTCTCCCCCTCTAAATCCAGCCATAATGACAAACACCCTATCTCCATCCGCTCCCAAAACAATACTACCATAGATGCTGTCCCAAGCACCAAACTATTAGGTATCCTCATAGACGATAAATTAACTTTTGACCTTCACATCTACAGTAATATTAAAAAAAAAAACACCAAAAGCTCGGTGCCCTGTATAGACAAAACTGCTTTCTCAACAACTCAGCTAGTATAGCCCTTGCTTCATCCTTCTTGCTCCCAACTCTCCTATATGGTGCCCCTATCCTTACAAACTTACAGTCACACTTAAAAACAAAACTTGACTCCTGCTATAACAAAGTTGCTAAATTTGCCACTAACGCAAAAAAACACACACACCACTGCTCCTCTTTGCACCAGCTCAACTGGCTAGAATTCACTCATCATCTTAACTATATACAACTAATGACAATTCAAAAAATAATCTACCAACCAGATACCTGCCCTTCCTTATCCTCCATAATAAACCTATACCATCCTAAACGCCAACTCAGGTCTGAAAGCAAAATGTTACTATCTGTTACCAGACCCAGATTATCAGATGGCAAGATGCTGTACTCCCATGCTGTGTCCAAGCTATGGAATAATCTTCCCACCAGTATCAGAACTATCAGCACTACTTCAGCTTTCAAAAAGTCACTCAAAATACACCTCACTTCTGACTGGCTATGCTCCTGCATACCACCTACCAGAACAACTAATTCCATCTCTGGATCAGTAACTTGATCTCCCTCTCTCCTGTAACCTGAATAAGCATGTACTTAATAGATTCATGAATGGTGAATGAATGTACGTGTATGAATGTAATCTTAATGCCATGATGTACTACTATGACTACCATTTTACTAATCCTGAATGTAAACCTGATGCCTTGTTGTATTACTTTTACCTGTCAAAATGTACAAACAATATCAACATTCATTGTTCTACATACTTATGTCAATGCTAAATACTGATGTAAATTTTATGTATACTTCTATGTAACCTTGTGGAGCTTTTCTCCCCGGGCCTCCACTGAAAATGGGCTCTTTTTTAGGCCCAGTGGACTTTCCCGGCTAACAAATGCAATAAATAAATAAATAAATAAGGAAGTAGTTTTTTGAACATATATAGCTACAGTGCATTATGCTGATTGTTTTGAATCACAGAATACTGAACAAAAACATTGAAGCATGGAACACTGCTCATTAAAGGGCAAGGAAAGTCAGACAAATTAAAATACCTTTTTCCCCAAATCCCTTTCTCATGAAAAAATAAATTCAACCACTGAAGTCACTTCTCATAGAAAATTATTACCGGTGATAGGTTCATAGGTAGATACTAGGCTATCTGCCCTAGGGCATTTATAAGTCTAGCCAGAGTGTATTTGGCTTCCGCCTCCCTATTAGATTAGCCTACTGTGCCTCTGTAAAGTAGGTCACAGAAGGTACCCTTTTAAGATTAGTTTACTGTGCCTCTGTCTAGCAGGGACACAGAAGAGATCCCAGAGGTGAATTTGCGATTTCCCATCCACGCGTCCAGATTTCGCTTGAAGAGGGTCAGCGAGGGGCTATGTCTAACATGAATTGGGATTCTATTCCAGAGTGAGGGGAGCCTCTGGGAAATGAATCTGTCCTTCCAGCATGTCCTATTTATTTTTGTGGTGAGGTTTAGGTCCCTGGAGCGTGTAGCTCTAAGGGACTTGGATTTTTTGAGGTGGAGCATGTCCACTAATTCTGGGTTTGACATGGCTTTGTACGTCAGGCATAGATCGCCTCTGAGTAGGCGGTAAGCAACTGAGTAGAGCTGGAGTTTATTTAGTCGAGCTGCATAGGACATCTGTTTGTAGCCCATGATCCCCTTGGTGAGGTACTTTTGGGGTCTCTCCAGTTGCAGCAGGTGTTGGGTAAGGTACATCCCAAAAGGGGCATTGTATTCAATTATGGGCCTGATGAGTGACGAGTAGAGGGGCACAATGACCTCTCTTGATCTAGATGCAAACTCTTTCGTGATAAGGTGGGCTATATAGAAAGTCTTTCTAACCACTTTGGCAACGTGATTATCAAAGGAGAGATTACTATCTACAATGGTCCCCAAATCTCTAATTACTTCTTCCGTACTTAATGGATTACCACCTATGTAGTAATTTGTGGGCACCTTGTTTTTCCCAAAGGGGATAACTATGCACTTTTTAGCATTTAGCTTGAGGCTGTGGCTCTGGCACCAAGCATCTGTCTCTGTGAGACCCTTTTGGAGGATGCTTGTGTCAGCTGGAGATTCGATTATGGCCCCCAGTTTGCAGTCATCTGCGAACTTTGTCAGCCATAACCCCCCCCCCCCGTGTTAGCCTGAACCTCAGAGAAGTATATACCGAAACAAGAGAGGTCCCAGAACTGAGCCCTGTGGGACGCCACTTGTAACTGGTTTGGATTCGGACATGGCACCTGCAATTCTGACCATGTGGGTTCTATCTCTGAGCCAGTTTGCAACCCATGTTGTGATATAGGGGTTGATATTTAAGCTGGTAAGCTTATTTATGATGCCCAAGTGGGGTATTGTGTCAAAGGCTTTTGCAAGGTCCAGGTAGGCTGTGTGGACTACCTTGCCCTCATCTATGGCTTTGGTAATTGTTTCAAAGAAATCAACTAGGTTTAAGAGGCAAGATCTGCCCTTAACAAAGCTGAATTGGGTAGGGTCCAGTGTCTGGAGGCTCCCAATGTCAGATAGTAGTCTTACATTTAACCTGTACATAAAAAACTACATAAGAAAAACTCATCAAAAACTAGGGATGCTTTACATTGCCAAAAACTCTCTCACTGATGCAACTAAAGCTACACTTGCCACTACTTTTCTCCTCCCCACTCTTCTTTATGGTGCTCCCATCCTTACTAATCTCCAGGCTTCACAACAATTAAAACTTGAACAATGCTATAAGAATGTTGTTAAATTTGCAGCACATAGCCCTTTCAGAACCCATCACTGTATAGCACTAAAAAGTCTAAACTGGTTAGAACTGCCACATCAACTAACATATACACAGCTTATTACTGTCTATAAAATTATCCAGCATTCAACTGCCTGTCTAGCACTAAAAAAACATTCTACACAACTATGTTCCCAGTCAGTCCTTGCAATCCAGTGACCAACAACTCCTGTCTGTCTGCAAACCTAGCAAATCTATTGGACATTGTCTGTAGTCGTACAAAGTTGCTAAGACCTGGAGCTCCTTACCTGTATCCATCAGGACTATAGCCTCCCATCTTTCAAAACCACTCTAAAAGAATTAAATGTGTTTCTTTTCTTGCTCAAAACCAGGATAAACTATATCCCTAAATATGGACAAGTGCCAATTTTCACCTTGTACCTCTTTACTCTCCCTTCATCACTTACTTCCTTACTACTATCAAATTATCTTCCTTGACTTTCTCTTTGGCTCGTTTTGTGTGATTTGACTTTATTTTGATTGAGCCGTGCACTGGATCTACAGCCCGTGATTTTGTTTGCTCTTTCTCTTTGAAGCCTGTTTTTCCTTTCATTTCATATTGCAATTCCTATTTCTATTAAACTACCTTTAATTTCTCTACAAACGATCTAAAATTTCTCTAAATTTTAAATAATTGTCATATACCTTCAATCAATTCTTAACCAATGTTTTTATATTATGTCTAGTTTGTTATATTAATTTAAACTGTACATGTTTTTGTTTTATTTTTGAAGATTATGAAATTATTGTTCTTAAAATGTTTTGTAATAATTTGGAGCTTTTCTCCCTGAGCCTCTGCTGAAAATGGACTTCAACCAAGTCAGACATTCCTGGTAATCAGGTGTCAGTAAATAAATAAAATGGCCTTGCAGCCTCCAGCAGGGACCAAGTTAAATGCCATTTGGAACTTTGTGATATTTTGTAATTCACTGTTTTTTGTTTGATATTATGAGAGTCAAATAAAAAATATTTGAGATTTGATGACAGAAACATTATATATATATATATATATATATATATATATATATATATATATATATATATATATATATACATGCATACATATATATATATATATATATATATATATACACACACACACACACACACACACACACACACACACACACACACACACACACACATATATATACACACTCACACACACACAATTTAGGAGCTACCTGATGCTGAAGAGTAAAATAATATGTATAGTTGAACTGAATTAAGTCAGATAAATACAATAATGTGACAATGCTGCATAAATCTTCAGACATGTTTAACATATCCATTAGCTTTTCATTCATATCAGAATAACAGTAAATAAATGATAGATTGGTCGCAGAAACTAGAAAAATACATGAGCAAAACATAGTTCCTTAATGAAAGACAAGTGAAAATCACAGTACACAGATACTGTAAAATGTTTAATGACTTCTGAAAGCTTAAAACAGCAAATCCCTGTTCTACTAATAGAAATCGTCAATAACATCTATCAAAGACAGAGAAATGCCAGCAGATTAGAAGGATAAAGTGACATGCTTATCCATGAAAAGGGTTCAAGGGCTCAATAAAGAGAACTCTAGGGCAGTAATGCTGACATCTGTAATTGGCACGGTAATGGAAATTCTGATAAGTACAGCATTAAAAGATCACCAGAGGCAAAACAACTGAAAGAATGAAGTTAGGGTGGATACTACCAAGAAGGAGCATATCAAACTAATCTGGTAAGCTGCTAAAAGGAATAAATTATTCATAAAATGGTTGGACGATGACAGCGTTGTAGAACCCAGTAGCTAAACAGCAGACAATATTGCTGTGTGGAACTGAGATTGACTTTCATCTGTCATGATTAAAAACACATTATGCTTTAGCAGGGGGTCTTCAAACTCATACACTACTTTTATTTATCTGTTTATTTTTTATTTGTTAACTAGTTAAATAAAATGGTCTATCTACAACTGTTCTCACCCATGATCTGTCTCACAAGGACAAGAATAAATGCAGTATATCTGACTAATTTAAAGCAGGCAGTTGACAAGCATGATTTCTGGTAGATAGGCAGAAACTAGAGCACCTGTAGCAGACCGGTCCAGATACTGACAGAGCATGCTAACTCTACCCAGTGACTAGATATCAGAACTGAACCTTGATCCCTGAATTTTAAAGGCAGAGATCTTAAAACACTGAGCCACCATGTTATGATTAATTCCTGACTGGGCACACACACCTAAGACATTTTTTTAAACTTTGTTCATAATTTCCATAGCTAACACAAATCAGGCATCCTGTAATGTGTAAGGTCCAATCTTTGTTAAAAGAATCGGTATCTCCTTTAGCATAATTCCATCCAGTTTCATCATAAACAAATACAACTGCTGCTAATAATGTTGTTTTATTATTGTTACTATTATTCAATTTCAGAATGTGCATCCTTTCCTGAAAATGTATTCCTAAACAAATGAGTTGTGTAGTTTGACTCAAGAGGTTTAGTGTAAAGCTGTGTTACAGAATTTGATGCAAAAGACAAAATGGTTCCAAATCATGGCTTAAATATTCATTTGTAAGAGTGCAGAAAGTAAGACCATCTACTAAAATTACAGTTACCATCAGACAGTTGAGAAAAATACTATATTTCATAGGGAATATGCCTTGGTTTGTGAGTGCTTATTGATACTGAAAAAATAGTGCATCGTTATTACTCACAAATGCATTTAATCAACAACAAAGGGGAAAGAAAATGATACACTATCACATACTGGAGTTAGAATGTGCATTCCACACGCTTTTTATCATGACATTTTGAAATGGGAATGTATACTGTCCATGGTATTTATCATGATATGCTGGACTGGGAATATGCACCATCCATGTCATTTATCAAGATGTGGAGAACTGGCAATATGCATCATCAATGTCATTTATCATAATATGGGGAACGACAATGAGGGACTGGCAATGTGCACCATCTATGTCATTTAACAAGATGCAAGGGACTGGGAATGTGCACCATCCATTCCATTTATCATGATACAAGAGACTGGGAATGTGCACCATCCATGCCATTTATCATGATACAAGGGAATGGAAATGTGCACCATCCATGTCATTTATCATGATGCAAGGGAATGGGAATGTGCACCATCCATGCCATTTATCATGATACAAGGGAATGGAAATGTGCACCATCCATGTCATTTATCATGATACAAGGTACTTGGAATGTGCACCATCCATGCCATTTATCATGATACAAGTGGATGGAAATGTGCACCATCCATGTCATTTATCATGATACAAAAGACTGGGAATGTGCACCATATATGTCCTTTATCATAATATGGGGAACTAGAATGAGGGACTGGGAATGTGCACCATCTATGTCATTTAACAAGATGCAAGGGACTGGGAATATGCACCATCCATGTCATTTATCATGGTACAAGAGACTGGGAATGTGCACCTTCCATGTAATTTATCAAGATACACGGTACTGGGAATGTGTACCATCCATACTTTTTATCATGATACAAGAGACTGGGAATATGCACCATCCATGCCATTTATCATGATACAAGAGACTGGGAATGTGCACCATCCATGTCCTTTATCATGATACAAGGTAGTGGGAATGTGCACCACCCATGCCATTTATCATGATACAAGGGAAGGGGAATGTGCACCATCCATGTCATTTATCATGATACAAGAGACTGGGAATGTGCACCATCCATGTCCTTTTGTCATGATACAAGGAACAAGGACTGTGCATCATCCATGCTATTTATCATGATAGAAGGGACTGGGAACTTACACCATGAATGTTGTTTATCTTGATATAGGAGAATGGAAATGCATACAGCCCATGTCATTTATCCTAATATGTTAAATTGAAAATGTTCCTTTTATTATAATATGGTGGATTGAAAATATTCATAACTTATGCCTCATTTATCACTATATATTGAACTAGAAACTTGCACTATCTGTGTCATTTATCAAAATATACTGAACTGGGAGTGTGCTCCACCCACGAGTTTTCTCCAGGTGTTCAATGTGTATGCTGCACTTCAACTTCAGTTCATTTTTGAAAGCCAGGAATGAGGATGGACAGTGTTTTATTTGTTTTCTGAAACTATGCAGAAGGTCAGTACTTTTATTTGTAGTAGGCATACCTCACCATAGTACACTCTCCTTTCCTTCCCCACTTGGACTGCAACTCGCACACTTGCTATTCAAACTGTAACAGGGAAAATGTAAATGCAGTTGTCCTGCAAAATCACTTATGAAATGTCTTCTGTCTATCAGCACTGCTGTCTTGTCTTCATAATAAAGCAGATTTATGAATTTATCTTGGATCCCCCTACCGTGCAAGATTTATCACGTACTTGCTAGCTCACATCATAAGTTTGTTTGGGTTAGTCTTCTACACAATTTTTAAGAATAGCTGGTTCTAATCATTTACTAAATGTTGATTAACTTCCATTTATGAAGCAAAGACCAGCTATGAATATATAGGATAGTAATTTTTTTCTTCTGATGTCTTAATCGATGCAACTAATTCATTATTATTCATGTTCTCTTCTTGTTCTCCTAATGTTATGGTTGTATATTTGAAAATTAAATAAAGTGTTTTTTAGATAATGCTTTAGCCAAAAAAAAAAGGAAAAAAAAACTATGTTAGGAAGCATTAAAATGAAAATTAAATAATAATAATAATCAGACATATGATTTGCAGAGGAGCTTAAACTGTCAATGATGAACAGTTCCCAGTAAAGCACAGAGGAGCTTAAATTGACAGTGACAAACAGTTCCCAGTAATGCTGACTGAACTCATGCAATAATAAGATTATATAGTTAGTCTTAATAGTAGAGTGAACCCCTGCCTGCATCTCAGGTGATCCAGGTAACTGTGAAGCTAGAGGCGCCTATGAAGGTAGATGGCAGTAAGCTAGAATGCACTAGTTTGCACATCCTGGGCAGTAAAGAAGCAGCTTGGTCTGCTGCAGTACTGACACCCAAGATATGCCAATTTATGATCACACCAGTAGCAATTGGGCCATGCCAAACATTTGCATCAAGCAGCACACACTGTAGCAGGCACTGAGCATGCTCAGCAGAACTCAGGTCTGTTAGGTAGTGCTATGGGCTGCCCTGGAGAATTGGGGAGTATAGTATACTAGGAAAAAAAGTCTGCTGCTGCCTTTATGATGGTTTACTGTGACAAGAACAAATTGGCACATTTGCCCACAGCAGGATATATGGTTGACAGGCTGTAGGAATAAAAAGGATATAAAAAATAGGGTAATGTTACCTTGTACTGTGCCTAATAATGAGCAAATAGAAAAGAGTCAATGCGTAAACTGGTGCGGTATAAACTAAAATCCTTATTGAAGAGGGAAACCATTCTACAATAATTGTGTAGAAGTACAGCAACTTACCAGCTAAGGAAAACAAACAACATTTTTGTATGTGTTGTACATTGGCTTGACCTTTGCGTTATTTCCTAAGTATACAGAGAAAGAAACCAAACTAGACAAAATTACATCAGGCTTCTCATTTAAGGTTCTGCTTGATTTCGAAAGTAAGTAGTATTGAGACTTGACAATGTTGCTATGTCTTTATTATAATTAAGCATCTTTGTATAATCCTCTTTTTTTTCTTTTTTATTGTTAATTAGATTGTATGCTTTTCTGTTAGGCTTTTGGCATTTTACTGTATATAGTATATCAACTCTAAACAATTTAATAAGTTATTGCCTATTCTATATGTGTCTTATTCACCCTTTCATGGTTGGACATTACCTTCTTGGCAAATGTTCTGGATGGGTCTGATAAAATGTATTAGTATGAAAAAAATAAAACATTTTGAAAAAAATTTTGTCAAGGTTGACAAGAACTTTGAAGTTTGATTACATATAAGTGTAGATGACTAGGCAATTTTTGGTATCTGCGTTTACTTTCCGTGTATTACTCCTATGTTCTCAGTGAAACATACAGTGGATATAAAAAGTTTACACACATCTCTGTTAAAATGCCAGGTTTTTGTGATATATAAAATGAGACCACAATAAACCATTTCAAAACTTTTCCCACCTTTAGTGTACCTATAACCTGTACAATTCAATTGAAAAACAGCAAATCTGTTAGGGGAAAATATAAAAAATAAAATATGTACAATAAGCTGGTTGCATAAGTGTGTACACCCTTAAACTAATACTTTGTTGTGTGAGCACACATACTTTGTTGAAGCACCTTTTGATTTAATTACAGCATTCATAGCTGTATATGTCATCCCCAGACTAAATTAAACATATCTGTTCAGCTTCAGGCAGATCAAAGTATTGACAGATAACAGTAAACAGATAGGGGTAAAATTTGGAAGTGCAAGGCTTGCAAGATTTGAAAAGTATACTTCTAGCAACAAATTAAATAAAAGTGGCCTTGTTATGACAAGTGCACGTCTGTGTTATAAGTCACCCATTTGAAAAATGTCCACAAATGGAATTTTAGTAAAATGGAAAATGAAGAAAATCAAAGTTCAAAATATCAATAAAAATACAGAAAAGGGGTTTTTGTATGGGGCAAGCTCCACTCTACATCTATAGACTCCGTTACAAAAAGTACTGCAAAACCAAATGCTCCTCTTTATGTTGGAGTAATTCTAAATGTTCCACATACTGATCACTGCTGCAGTAGCCTTAGTTATATGGGTAATATCCTGCCAAGGATATAACAGCCGGCCAACTTCAAAAGCTGCAGGGCACCTTCTACCCACCCAAACTGTCTAGCAGCTTGAGCTGAGCTGACTAAAAGACAAGTCTAGGTATGAATCCATTCAGAAGTTTACTACCACCAACAAATACGCTCCTATAAGGCCTTTGAAGATCAACTGTCAGATTGTGCTTTTCTTTGCTAAGCAGATAAGCCCCTTTAGGGAAAAAAAATTCCATTTCTTAAATTTTGTTAATGTTTTATTAATTTTCACTTTTGGAAAGTTATTTTAAAGCTGGGAGTGCTATATCACAGAAGGTGTCAGGGTTATAACATTCTTTTAAACAAATCACTAATTTTACTGAGTTTAAAATTAGTGTAAACTTACTGAAAACATGTCTTCTGTGGAGAAATTGTGTTTAATTTCCCACTGAGAGGCTGTCAGTTTTTTAAAGTGATTTTTACTTTTTTTTTTCTCTCAAAAAGGAATTTTTATGGACTGATAGTTTAACATAATTTGCTGCTTGTCTTCTCAGGAAAGTGGTACCATTTTCGGCTTCAGCATGGAACAGACTACTGGTCCTTCATTCAGCAATAACAATAACAACAAAAAAGTTAAGTAAGCAGCTTTTGCCACCACAGCAATTTGCCTCAGCCAGAGGTGGGTGACTGCTGTGGCCAATTGCTGTACCTCTGATTACTCATTTTTTACCCCTGATCCCTCTGGTGTAGCACCTACAGCCACTATGGAATGGGGGTTGGCAACATCCTCTACAACTGTAAAAGTCCCTTCAGTGGCAAGGCAGAACCACTCTTGTTGGTCTTGGGAGAGAACAAGGAAGGCTTTACTGCTGGGTCAGAATGCAGTGCTCATCTCTTCTGAAGCAGCTGCTGACCTTAGTAACACACCTGGCACCAGTTTTACTGTCAAAAAGAAACAAAAAACAAGCATCTATCTGTCCCTCCTCAAATTTCTTTGGATAAGAATGGTTTATTGGGACTGCCTCAGGGTTTAATTCAAGCTACTGATAATAGAACAAGTGATTACTCTTTTCCAGAAGAGATTCAAGATTCTGAATCAGAATATGAAGATGCAGGGATGGATTCAAGGTTTTGTCTTCAGATTTCTGATTCAGACTCAGAGGATAGTTCAGTTTCTTATTCTGCCTGTAGATGCTTCTCTTTCTCTCAGAGTATTGCGATAATGTCCCGGTGATTTCATTGGAGGAGCACTGAGGTTTCCCAACCCCTCAGAAAATATTCTGAGTTGTTACAGAAGGATTTTACACAACCTACACCCATTCCCCCTCTTCTGTCTGCTTTAGAGGATGTGTGTCTTACTGCCTGCAATGTTTGTGAGCGTCAGACAGTTCTCACTAAATAGGCAGACAGGATGTATAAAGTTCCTAATTCTTTTAAATTTTTATACACTATTCCCAAACCTAGTCCAACAGCTACAGCCTTAGTTGATTCCAATGCTGCTAGGAACTTCGTTAATTCCAATCCAACTCTAATAGGGATGGGAAAAGTATTGCTAGGTATGGGAAAAAGCATATTCTTCTGCAACTTTCATTTTCAGAATTTTGAATTGTCAGGCACACGTTAACATTATTTCTGACACATTGTGAAAGTATGAGGCATGTTTTATCTGCAGTTTCTTCTTGTGAAGAAAAATCTGCATTAAATAACTAAGTTTCTTCTATTTCACAGGTCACTACTCATTGTTTGCAGTGTGGTTATGACTGCTGATACTTCCTTCAGGGCTATGGTCAATGGTACTGTTCAAAGGAGGTTTGCTTGGCTGCATTGTGAGAATCTCCCAGATAATGTAAAAATGACATTTTAAATTCTCCCTTGCATAAATATTTAGTGGTTGGCACCTATTCTGCAGAGGTAATCAAAAAGTGTGATGAAAGAGGCAAGCTTTTCCAGGGAATCTCAAATATTTTTCAGCACTCCTTTTATAAATTGTCAAAGGGATTTTTTTTTCTCCTCATCCAATTTTGATGAAAACAGAATAAGCATCTTCAATAGAATTCAGGTAAACAGATATTTAAAAAAATTGCAAGGGGGCTACAAAAAGATGGCTCAAACCTCCCAAAAAACAAAGACAGTCTAACAAGTCTGAATGAATATTCAAGAGACCTTGTGACCCCCCCCCCTCCCAGTTTGGCCCCTTTTCTTTTCCAGAAATCTCAATCTCCATTTTTTTTTTTTGGCAATAGATTGTTTCAGACAAATGGGTTCTGAAAATAATTCTCCAAGGATATAGATGGCAATGGGAGGAAATCCCTTCATTCCATGGAGTCATTGCTCATCCTACAGATCAAACGCCTTTGATTCCTTCTGTTTTTCATAATATGCTGCCCCTCCAAGGTGGGGAAGGGGTTTTATTCAAGGCTGTTCCTCGTGCCAAAGAAAGAAAGAAAATTATTGAAGACCAGTTCTGGATCTTTCTTTTCAAAACCCATGTGTGATAGCGCCCAAATTCTAAATTATGTGATTTCACAACCTGCTACCTCTTCTTCCTCTTTCAAGTTTCTTGGTAACACTAGTCATAAAAGAGGCTTATGATCACATCTATATTCACCCAGACTTCAGATGTTCTTTAAGGTTCTGAGTGTCTGGATCACATTATCAATTCTCTGCCTTACCCTTTGGACTATCCATTGTGTCTAGCTCTGATTATAGCATATGCAGGTACAGGATATCCACATTTTCCCATATTTGGATGACTTGCTTATCTTTGCAGAGTCTTTTTCAATGTGTCAGGAATTTCTCTCTCTTTCTCTAGGGTTTGAGATCTCTTGCACAAACTGGTATTCCAAGAGAACATTCAAAAGTCTTTCTTGGCTCTCTCACATAGAATTGTGTTCCTGGGATGTCAATTAAACACCTCAGTTCAAAGAGCTTCTCCTCTATAAGAAAAAACAGATCTTTATCTAGGTCTGTTTCTAAGGTTTTCCACTCAGACTTCAGTCTCTGCAAGGGGATACCACAAGATTTTGGGCTTCATACGTGATACCACTGGCAAGACTCTGCATTATAAACATTCAGTTGTATCTGAAATCCCTTCCATCACAGCATCAACACCCTTTATCTTTTCAGATCCCAGTGCTGAGATTTGTCAGAAGAAAGGTCTCTTGGTGAAGACAATAGATATCCTTAAATCCAGATCTCCCCTTCTCTCCAACGCCCTACTCGAAAGCAGTCAGTCACACAGAAGCTTTATACTTTGCTTGGCAAGCAGTTTCTGAAGGGATAAATGTACAAGGGGCATGGGACACCAAGGACAGATGCAAGCACATAAATATGAAGGAGATGCTTGCCCTGATCATGGCACTCAACTCTCTGAACCATCTTTAGTTTCCAGGATCTCTTCAAGTGGTTATAGACAATACCACAGTCATGTGGTACATCAACAAGCAAGAAGGGGCCAGGTCATACCTCCTTTGCAGACTACCCATGTTATTTTGGGATATAGCTTTTCAGCATAATCTCACTCTGCAAGCATCTTACATTCAGTCAGATCAAAACTGTGTGTTAGACAAGCTGAGCAGGACCAGGGTTGACCCCTCAATAATGGAAACTAGACCAGGAGATCTTTCAAGAGTTGATCCACCTGTGCGGAATTCCTCAAACAGACCTCTTTGCCTCATCTCTGAACAATCAACTGGCAAAAATCTCTCCAGGACTCCATGCACGAATGCCTGGAAGACAGATGCCTTTTCATTTCCTTCACTTGGACAGGATTGCTCCTGTATGCCTTTGTACCCTTTCCACTAATATCAAGGGTACTTCTGAAGATTCAGAAGGAATCCCCCAAGATCATTTTAATGACTCCCTTATTGTCCAAACAACTGTTGCTCTCCCTTCTTTTGGTGTGACCAAGAGCAATTACCATAAGTTCTCACAAGTGAAGGGATCTACTCACACAAGGCAGTGGTATTTAATATACCTCAACATCAGTCATCTTCCATTAACTGCTTGGATGATAGGGTCTTAATTCCTTTTAGGCACCTACTTTATGAGGATGTGCAGCAGGCCCTAACAGAGGCAACAAAGCTTGACACTAAAAAAGCATATATTAGCATATGAAAAGGGTTTTCTAGTTGGTGCCAACAACATAACCAACTTCCATTTCAGGACTAGTTGCTCTCTAGTTTTACAATATTTGTATGAGTTACTACTATACGACCTTTTTTATTTCTCTGTCAAGGTTCATTTTTCAGTCATTTCAGCATGGGTGCCCAGGAATCTTCCTCTTTCAATATAGCCTCATGTCAAAATGTTCTTGAAAGGGATTTTGCATAAGAGGTTTCCTACAAAATGTGACCCTCCTTGGACTCTTAATTTTGTGTTAGAGAAGCTAATACTTCTCCATCTGAACCAGCTAATCTGGCTGACCTGGGGTTCTTAACATGGAAAACAGTTTTACTTATTGATCTGACCTCTGCAAGAAGAGTATCCAAGTTGCAAGCTCTTATAGTGAGTCAACTCAATCACATTTTCTACAGGGATAGGATTTATTTGAGAATTAATCCTTCCTTTCTGCCTATAATGGTACCGGAGTTTTCTTTAAGCCTAACTATCCATCTCCCATTTTTTTTTTCTAAAACTAAAACTGAAGGAGAAAGGATACTTCATACCTTGGAAGTCCTCAAACTACTCAGATACTATCTTGATCTTGACAGAACTAAATCTTTCAGATCTTCTGATCAATTCCTCATTTCTTCTGGAGGTAAGAAGAAGGGGCGACCTGTGCCAAAACAGACTATTTCCAAAAGCTTGTCTAAGACAATTTTGTTATACTCACCATAACAAATCTATTTGAGGAAGGGACAAGACCCACTCTACCACGTTCTTGGCTTCATCTATGGCATTCTGGAAAGGGCTGGATTCTATATGTATTCTAGAAGCTGCAACTTGGTCCTCAGTACATATGTTTACAAATTACATTAAGCTTGATTCCTTCCCTAGGTCTAGATCAAGCTTTGCTAGGACCATTCTTCAGGGGCTCCTGACTCCTTCCCCTTCCACCTCCTAAATATAGTTAGCTATGGTAATTTACCCATACAGCTACTGCAGCAGTGATCAATATGAAGAAAAGTATAGTGTAAGCTGAAATTACCATTAGAGTAGATGTTTGAATGATCACTGTTGCAGTAGCAGCTCCATCCCTCCAGACCTCTTGTTTTTTTTATGCGTATTTTTATGCCAGGGTGTAGACATTAATCTTTTTTTTTTTTTGCTAGCATTGTCTTTTCAGAGTTCAGCTTCCCTCTCAGTATTGGCAAGAAAGGTTTGAAGGGTTTTGCATCCATACTCACCTTTTAGTAAGGTTAGCTCAGCTCGAGCTGCTTGACAGTTTGGCACATGGAAGGTGCCCTGAAGTTTTGGAAACTGGCTGGTCATTATATCATTGGCATGATATAATCCAAATAGTTAAGGCTACTGCAGGAGTGATCATTCAAGCATCTACTGTTATGGTAAGTTCAACTTACACAACTGTGCTTTGCACATTTTTCTCATTGTTTCTGAACCAGTTACATATGTGTATAAATGACAAATTGTTCTAGTTCCCCATTCCGTCTATGCTTTCTGAACCAATTATATGTGTGGATAAATGACAGATTGTCATATTTGCACATTACACCCACGCTCTCATTTCTTTGTCTCTATTTGAGTGCCCCCCCCCAGGTGACCATTATTTGCCCGGCTACATCATTTTACCTTAAATATTTGCAGGGGTTCCTATTACGAGAGCGAAAATATTCCTTTAGGCGAATATGAAGACGTTGACCTGTATTGCGTGAAGTATGTAAATGGTGAAAGTTCAAAACCGCGAAGTTCAAAATGACGATTTGTTTTGGTTGGCCCATCTGCGGTATAGCTCAGTAAGGTAAATGTGCGATAGATAGGAATTTAGTGTTAGGATTTGGGTTAAGGTAAGTGCATAGATAGGTAATGTATGAAGAGTTAGTGTAGTATTAGAAGTAGGTGTTTTTTAAATGTATGTATGTGTTTTATTTATTTTGTTTGGGTGTATGTGTGTAGGGGAAGTGTGCGGTAGTTATGGACCTTAGGGTTAGGGAGGGGTTAAGGATAGTGCATAGTTAGTTGTGTATAGGTTCATAGGTAGGTACTAGGCTATTGGCCCTAGGGCCTATACAAGCCTAGCCAAAAAGGTATCCTGGCTTTCGCCACCCAAGAAAATGATTTTCCTGTGCCCATCAAGCAGAACCCCAGAAGTGATCCCCGGGATGAATTTCCTATTACCCATCCAATCATCAAGATTTTTCTTGAAGAGTGCAAATGAGGAGCTTTGTTTGACATAGATAAGTAGTCTGTTCCAGAGAATGGGAAGTCTCTGGGACAGGAATCTATCCCTCCAGCATGTTCTGTTTATTGTGGTGACAAGGTTTAGGTCCCTAGAGCATGTAGCTTGGAGGGATTGGGATTTCTTTAAGTGGAGTATGTCCAACAGCTCTGGGTTTGACATAGCTTTGTATGTTAGGCAGAGATTGCCTCTGAGTAGGCGATATGCGACGGAGTAAAGCTGGAGTTTTTTGAGATGGTCTGCGTAAGGCATCTATTTGAGGCCAGTAATCTTCTTTGTGAGGTATTTTTGTGGTCTTTCCAGTTGTTGTAGATGTCTTGTGAAGTACATACCAAAAAGGGCATTGTACTCTATAATGGGTCTAATGAGTGATGAGTAGACGGAAACAATGACCTCTTTTTTTCTGGATAAGAAACCTTTTATGATGAGGTGTGCCACGTAGAAGGATTTCCTGACCACTGTGGCAATGTGATTATCAAAGGAGAGACTACTGTCCACCTGTGTTCCCAAGGTCTCTTATCACACTTTTGGTGTTAAGTAGACTACCGCCTGTGTGGTAGTTCATGGGTACAGAGTTTTTACCAGAGGGGGTGACAATGCACTTTTTGGCATTGAGCTTGAGACAATGGCTTTGACACCAGGCATCTGTCTCAGTGAGGCCCTTTTGTAAGATGACCACATTGTTAGGAGTTTCGATTATGGCTCCTATTTTGCAGTCATCTGCAAATTTAGTTAGCCAAAGACCTTCTGTGTTAGTCTGTACTTCAGATAAGTAGATACCAAACAGGAGAGGACCCAGGACTGAACCCTGTGGTACTCCACTTGTCACTGGTCTGAAGTCTGATTTGGAGTCTGCTACTTTCACAGTGTGGGTTCTGCCAGTAAGCCAGTTGGCAACCCATCTTGTGACATAGGGATTTATACCTAGTTTATCTATAATTCCAGAGTGGGGGATGGTGTTGAATGCCTTGGCGAGATCTAGATAGGCTGTGTGAACCACCTTACCCTCATCTATGGCTTTGGTGTCTACTTCAAAGAAGTCTGTCAGGTTTAGGAGGCATGATCTGCCTTTTACAAACCCAAATTGTGTGGGGTCCAGAGTGTGGAGATCTCCAATGTCTTTGTTTATGAGTTCCATGATGATACGTTCCATGGCCTTGCAGACCAGGCTCGTCAGGCTCATGGGGCGATAGCTCCTGGGGTCTGCTGTGCCCCCCCCCCTTTGTGGAGTGGGATAACTATCGCGGTGCGCCATTCAATGGGCACAAAGCCTGAGGTGAGGCTATGATTGAACATGGTACTTAGGTGGGGTGCCAGTTCATTCTGTAGTTCATGTAGAAGGCAGCCTGGGATGTTGTCAGGTCCCATGGATGCTGTGTTCTTGGCTTTGTAGAGTGAGGTTTTTACCTGTGCAGTCATGATTACAGGAACTTTGCATTCTTCTGGTATAAAGATGGGCCCTTTAGGGGGTGAGAGGGGGGTAAAGTTAGCACTGAACCTGGCTGCCAGGATGTTGGCAATATCAGTTGGTTCTGTATATTTAGTGTCATTGTGCTGTAACTCAGAGCAGATTTGAGTGTTGCCATTGAGATTCTTGACATAGCTATAGAATACTTTGTGGTTATCTTTAGAATCAGTGGCAATTTTGTTTTCATAACTAGCTTTGGAGGATTTTATGTGGGATCGCAGGTTCTTACTGAGGCTGACCAGGGAGTTCCTCCAATCGTGGGATTTTACTCTTTTTTGCAACAGTTTCTTTCTTCTGTTGTAGAGTTTTTTTATGGCAGAAGACCACCAGATTGGCTTCCTTTTTGTGGAGGATAGCACGATCCATGCACTCGGGTAAGTGCTTATAAAGTGCATTTGTGTAGGATTCAGCAGTTATACCTCTACTGTCCATCTGCATGGGTGTCATGAAGTTTGCCACTTCTGTCTTAAGAAGCATGAAGTTGGCTTTGGAGAAATTTTTTACAGTTGTTTTCCTAATGAGGGGGTGGGAGCGGGATGTGGATGTCTAGGGTGATTAGCTTGTGGTCGGATCTGACCAACGAGGAGCTGACCTCTGATGTGGAACACCGGTCACCCATGTTGGTGATGACCAGGTCTAGGATATTGCTGCCCCTGGTGGGGGTGTGGATAAGTTGATCCAAGGCGTTGGAATTGATGATTTCCAGAAAACATTGAGCAAAAGAGTTGGTACATGAGTAGTTTTCCCAGTTAATGGTAGGGTAGTTGAAATCACTCATTATTAGAGTGTTGGGTTGTACCTTAATATTTTCCAGTGTATCAAGAAAAGAGGAGTGGGAATCCTGGGGCATGGTGGGGGGTCTGTAACAAGCTACAATCTGGATTGCGGTTTTGCCCAGAATTAATTGAACTTGGATAATCTCGGATGCATTATGCTGAGCAACTAGCTTGGAGGTGTGGATATCCTTAATGAATATGGACACGCCTCCACCTTTAGTGTTTCGGGTTTAGTATAGTGTTGGAGGTAGGGTTTTGTTTTTAATGTATGTATGTGTTTTATATATTTTTTTGGGGTGTATGTGTGTAGGGGAAGTGTGCGGTAGTTACGGACCTTAGGGTTAGGGAGGGGTTAAGGAAAGTGCATAGACAGTTGTGTTTGTGGGATTAGTGTAGTGTTGGAGGTAGGGTTTTGGTGCTTTAGCTTAGGTTAGAAGTAGGGTTTGGTTAGTGTATATATGTGGTTTATTTATTTTATTTGGGTAGATAGTATGTAGCGGGTGGTGGGGTTGGCCGACTATGACAGTTCGATTCTTTTTCACGGTTTAGTGCGTTCGGGATTTTCGAGGTTCGCGGTATATGGGTCGATGTTTTGGTATTCGCGCATAGGGTTTTTCATTTTGGTAATATAGACCCTATCTGCATTTCTATTGCCCAGGACTGGGACCATTGCAGTGATGACCTGGAAAGGGTAGGTAGAATAGAGGCAGGCTGCATCACATATACTGGTCCTGCATACCAGGGAATTTTTTGATATGTCCTAACTGGGCAGAGGTAGTGACATCATGCACATCATCACATGCAACACTGGGTAAGTCTGCCCCCTCCTTAAATTCCAACATTAATTGCAGTCTGACCCCCATGATTATGTCACCAAACTCAACAGCAGAAATGTGAGTTTATTAGAGAATGAAACCCCTTACTCCCTCCCTCCTGAAGTAGAATAGTTGGCAAAGTCTCTTCTTTTACACCCCTACCTATTTCAGTTCACTAACCATTTGAAGAACTGAGGTCAGCTGGATTGTAATCAGGGGCTCAATCCTCTACACCATTGCATCCGCCATCTGTGCTTTCTGAGCCTATTACATGCATGTGTGAATGACAGGTTGCCTTGTCTCTGCCTCTGTTTTCTGGGGGCCGTTACACTTCTGAACACTAGTATTTCAAGTTTCCATTGTACCAGTTTAGAATAATGTTGTTCTTTTTTCGGCTTCTCCCAGTTAGGGGTCGCCACAGCGGAACTACGGTCCACTAATGACTGACTGTAGATTTTTACGGTGCCTAGGTGCCAGCTCGATGCCCAACCTTCAACGAAGGCATGCCTTTTCTATGCATGTCTTTCGAATGCCACTCGACCGCAGGGAGGACATGCAGACTCCACACAGAAGGCGCTCTTGCCTAGAATTGAATGGGAGAACCTCTTGCTGTGAGGCGACAATGCTACCGCTGCACCACTGCGGCTATACCAGCTTAGAATAATGATTTTGTAAATTATTTTGCAAGAAATGTCAGTATATACTGACCTTTCTAGAAAATTTCAGACTTTCATTTATTTGTTCTGAACTGGAATCTTTATGCCAAAGGTTTTTTAATTGCTTAAGAATATTTAATATAGTTTGCTTAGTGGAGGGAAGATATGACCTATAGAAACATGACAAACAATTTTGATAAATGTGTTTACCTTTAAGATGACGGTCATACAGTAAAAAAGCAACAACAAAAAATAATTTCCAAATGTCAGACACTTGCTTCAGCAAATATGTTTCTGTTGAAATGCTAACAGAAAAGCAAAATGTTCCACACATTCCTTATCTGAAATGATGTCAACATTGTTTGCCAACCTTGTAATATGAACTGTAGTCAAATATGCACTTGAGTATATGCAGAAAAAATTATGTCCAAACATGTCTCATAAAGTAGTAAAAGTTAAAAGTTGTAATTGCTAGCTTGTCCTAAACATTACTACTCTTCCCAACTAATGGTGGTCTAGATACTTCCAGTTTGTTGCTCATTAAATAAATGGAGCTCAAAAGCCTCTCACTAAGAGTTTTACTCTCCCATTCATATAGCCTGAATTCTCAAATCTAAAAAGGTATCTACAGATAGCTTTTAAACAGATGGTGTCTACACTGTTGGTGCTTCAGCTAAATGATGACTGGGATCTTTGATCATAACCAATTTGCTATATGTTCAAGGAACACTTGTTAAGAAATTTGCCTTGAGAGCAGAATGACAAAGTTTGATAGGTGAATTAGGACAGCATTTTGAGAATATATAACTACTTGGTTATGAGCTCAGAAACTTTATCAGACTTTTTTGTAATATAGAGAGTAGCACATAGAGCTTTACCTAATCATTGTAGTACCAGTGAAAATGAGTTAAAAAAAGAAGAAAAACAAATTCCCAAAGGAGTGACAAGTGTTTTACAGCTTTGAAAGCTGCAACATGCAATGCTGTCACATAATTCTTTGTAGTACATAGAGTTTTAGTTGCTCCAGTGTTTTATGAGTTACACAAAAAAAGAAAAAAATCTGTAGGACCAAGGAATGCAGTATGTAACCGTTTTAAAAGCTGTAGAGTACTTAGAGATGTACCATAAACAGCAATCAAAAGCACACAACATCCATTAACTACTTTAAAATCTTTAATGTACTTCTCACTGCCATATATAAAGTGTATCAGTGTGAAGTATGTGAAAGCTTTTAAAGCAGTTTCAGATTCCAACAACTGCTCAGTGGTGGCTGGTACTTGAGCTCTAGGACAAGTATATAATGCATCAGCAAGGAATAAGCATATTCTTACGTCAAAAAGGTGCTCAGTAAGTGTGTTTTTATTTTCCAAATGTTGGTGCATAATCAAAGTTCTACATACACTACAAAGAGATTAATGACTACATTTTACTGCTAAATATTCCACTGTTGGAATTGGAGACAATGGGGAGTGCAGTAGTTCATGGGATTAAAACTACTTTGCAGAAAAAAAACAGTGAGCCTTAAGATTAATTTATTTAGCCTTGCAGCATGCATCATTTACTCCACATCAAGTGCCATCTGTTGTGAAAATTAAGAAAAGCTCAAACTTAAACAGTACTTTCAAACAGACTACAAGCAGTAAGTACATCAAAAGAGAAACTATAAACAAAGTAACATCACAATGCTACCCAAGTGAAACAGGTTGAATTTCTTGTTGTCCTCTTCTTGCATTTCAGTCTGTGTTTCCTAATAATTAGTATGAGTTTCACATCCAATCCAAACTGATAAAAAAGTTTTTTTCATATTTTTATGTAATTTATTATTTATTCCCCAGATAGGCAAAATTGCCTATCTTAGACTCAGCCACAACCTAGTGCACAGGCAAAGGATGAATGCAATCTGTATGGACAATTACGGGTAGATAATCAACTTGTACGTACTGGGAAGTAGGAAGAGACTGAAGAACCTAAAGTGAACCTTCAAAGAAATGAGAAAACATGCATGTTCCACACAGACACTTAACTCCTGACCCTGAGGTTGGGAAGAAAGATCATAAGCAGTGAGCATGTTGTAATTTACAACATTTTTTTTGTGTTTTTTTTAATGTTTGTAAGTCATTTGTAGCTTTTCAGAAATCTGCCTGTTTTAAATGTATTTTAGACTTGAGCTGTACTCTGATACATAGAGCAGGTTCATGTAAGGCTAAACGTTATGACTGAACAACTCTGATGCTTTTCCAGTGTGTTCAGCAACATGGCATACAGTACAGTAAATTATAGGACAATGTGTGCTCAATGTTTTCTTAAAACTGGTCTGAGAGCTACAGAATATGTATGCATTTCCACATCAACTCATAATGAGAATATCTCTGGCATAAAGAACCGATATCACAATGTATTAAAATAACCAAAATAGGGCTTTCCTATATAAGCTCCAGTTAAAAACGGAGAAATTGCTTGAGTGTCAGTAGTGGACAAAAAATAAGACAAGCATATCTATATCGCAACACACATACATGCACACACACACACAGCCTGCATTTATCAAATGTACTTCAACTTATTTCCTGAATGGAGTTTACTTCACATCTTATTTGTAGCATCAACAAAATGTATTTTAATATTAAATAATACTGCAAGGAATACATCTGTGTTCCATCTAGATGGTACCTTAGTATTTTCAAAGCTACACTTGGCAAGGTAACTGTGTTTGTCACATGCATGCATTACTTTATAAAGTGTGAATACTCTTTTTTTTTCTTTTAATGTATACATTTTTTTATTCTGAATTTGGAGATTGTTTTGTTTAAACCTTGCATGAAATGGATGTTGATATTTTCATTGCACAAACACATTTAAGTGTCCAGAAAAAGAATACACATGGTTACCTGATTTTATGTTTTATAGTTCAAATGTTCTTCAGCATTCTTTAGAAAGACATCAGCACAAAGCTGGTGCATGGTTATAAGAGAATATATGCTTTACATCTATATCAACTTAAGTAAAGTTTCAGCAGTTCCTTCCATGGCTTTGTCTGTTAGATTTCCAGTTTTCCTAGGTTTTTCAGTGGACGGACTTCAGTTTTAAATTACACATACACAATATCAGTAATCAGTACATATATACAGAACTTGTCTTTGTCAATATCATCCTTATGTTGTTGTTAATCATTTAGTCAAATTGGGTTCTTTGTGACTTCAGGCTTATCTGTTTACAACTGAGTCTTAAGGTTTTGAAAATTCAGTCTCATTGATTCAGTAAAGCTATCTATCATAACCATGTCCGGCCCCTTTTTTTCTTTTACCTTCAATTTTTCCCAGCAACAATGTCTTCCTCAGTGAATTCTGTCATTGTATTACGTGGCCAATGTACTTGATTTTTTGAGTATTTTTACCCTTATCGGTTGACTGTTAATCCCATCATGGCAAAGTGGCCTATTCACTCCCCTTCAGTGCAGTGAAGGTTGACTGGGAGGGACCATAGGTCAGACAACCACCGAGGACAGTTCGTGTTTTTTTTTTACACCCTAGCTCTAGCTGCACACACTTGATTAGGTAATGAAGAAAGAAATACAATCATATCTCCCCACAGGATGCAGCCTCATGGGGTGCCACCTCCAAGCAGTGATGTCCCTTCCCACGGAACATAAGCAATGGTCTTTGTGGTCTCTGCGAGGAAGACTACATTGTCCAGTGTGACCTTCAGTGCAGAAAGCCCCTCTCACTCTGCAGGAGAGGACACCAGGATGCATCTCATACTCCTCTCCCTATCTGCCTGGATCCTCCTTTGCTGGGGCAGCTAACTGAACATAACTGCCGAGCTTGCAGTAAGCACGTCATCACTCTGTGCCACAGAGCCAGGCACAGATGAATTTTAGTGTAACTATCAGACCTTCCAGTGAAAAGTCTGAGTTTATTTCTATAAGTATTGATTGATTTGATCTTGTTGAAGCCCATGCAATCTTCAAAAGTCTTCTTCATCACCACTGATTTTCAATGCATCACCTTACAAGTCCACCTCTCTCTCGCTCTCTCTCTCTGTCACTATCACTGTGAAAATCATCCAGTTTTGTCACAGATTTTCTTCTAAGAGGAACATATATTTTAATTTCAAGGCAGGAATCACAATCTTTAGAGTTCTTTGTGACCTGGAAAATGAAATTTCTCACTGCCTCTTCTACTTGATAATTATAGATGACATTTGATTTATTTTTGTGCTGTTTGTCAACAAGTCAGTTGTGGTACCTATTTTACCTTCATGAATAGGCTCACCTACTCTTCCTTATTTTCACTATCACAGTGTTGTAATTTTCATATCTGAGGCTAAGAGTCTTTTCCAAAAATTGTAACTTTAATATCTGATATGATACATTCAGTATGTAAACTAAGTTAGTACATTGAAAACTTACAGCCTTGTCACACCCTCCTTTCTAATCTTAGACCAGGCAGGTACTCTGTATTTGGTTCCAAATTTTGCTTCTTCTTGTATACATGGATTACTCTGGAAGCAAATAAGTTGACCCACTAACCCCATTTGTCTAAGAATTTGCTACAGTTCATTATGAACTATATGGTCACAGACTTTAGTGTTATCAATAAATAATAAGTATATTTTTCTGAACTTCCTTGTTTCGTCTTTTATCCAAGAGCTGTAGCTAGGATAGGGCAAAGGGGTCAGTTGACTCAGGTGCAAGATTAGGAGGTGCAAAGGTACAGTAATGCAGTATGAGCATGCAGGAAAGAATGCTCATACTATAGTATTGGTACTAGATGAAGCATTGACATGCTTGTTAACAGTATTTTCATACTATAGTATTGGTACTAGATGAAGCATTGACATGCTTGTTAACAGTATTTTCACTGTAGCAGGCTGCTTGTTAAATTTATAACAGGTGGCCTTCTAAAATTTCAGAGCAGAAGTGTCATTTATCTGAGCCTTGGAAATGAACCACATAGTTGTTTATTAATTTTTATTCTCATCTTAGTGTTTCCTCAGCCACTTCTAGAGCCACCACAGATAGCCATTTTACCTTCTTGGTCTTCTTTCCATTTGGAATTTTCTTGCTGTCACCATTTGGACAACATTACATCTTCATTCAGTAATTCAAGTGCTCTGTGCGCTGACTCCAGTCCACTAAAATTGTCTCTCACCACCATCATTTATTCATTTGGAATAATTTTTATCTTACACCTACCAGCAAGGTTGCATTTCTTGTTCTATTTAACTCAGTTCAAAACTCTAATATAAGAAACTGATATGGGCCACAGACAGCTCCACTTTTTGCATATGATTGTCAAAAAAAAATCATGTTTGCTATGATCAGTGGGTTATCTTAGCAGAATTCTTTTAGTCTAAGTCCCGCTGTATTTTGAACTCCAAGACCAGACTTGTCCAGTATTATATCTGTACTTGAACTACCAATGTTAGCACTGCAATATCCTTTAATAAATGCAGAAATTTGTTTAGTCTTCTTCTTCTTTCGGCTTTTTTCAGTTAGGGGTCACCACAGCGGATCATGATTGGCAGTGGAGCTTAACTTGTTTAGTATTATTTTCAAAAGGTGCTGTATATACTGATAAAACTGGTTAACTTCCTACTCTTGGGGTTGTACAAGGACACTATTTTGATACCCTTTTATCAGATATAAAGGCTACTCCATTTCTTCTGTAGGATTCTTGTCCACAGAATATCTGATGATTATCTAAATTTAAATAACCCATTCCAGTCCATTTTTCTTCACTAATTCCCAAAATGTCAGTGTTTACTGTTGTCTTCTCATCATTAACCATGTCAGGTTGTTCTTGGCTCATAATTATTATGTTCCAAGTTCCAGCAGTGAACAGTTCTTTGCAGCATCAGACTTCCCTTTCATCCCTGAGCCCTTCAAGAGTAAGGAGGCCTTTTAGCTTTAATTCATCTGCATCATGACCTCTACCAATAGTCATACTTCTCTGTACTTCCCTGTGGTATGATCAGGGGTATCTTTGATGCTTCTCTGTTTACTTTTGTCCATTTAGTTTTCTTGGCAATAATACTGGAATAAATGTCCATTATTTTCTCCATTGGACCATATCTGTGCCTTCACCTGCCTATCTTGGCTGGTCCTACTTAATATATCTCATAGCTTCACTGAGATCTCTCTCTAACTAGTCACAGCCAGCACTTAGTGAACTGAGGACAGCCACTACTACCTGTGGAATTTATAAAGAAATAGGGAGAAACAGAAGTTGATGGCCTGGTCTCTCTTCTGTATCAGAAACACACATGCACTCACACCCTTGGACAATTAAGAGTCCCCAAATTGCCTATTGCATGTCTTTGGAATGTGGGAAAAACAGAGCACCCAGAGAAAACCCACATGACCACAAGGACTATGTGTAGGCTCCACATGGAAGGCACCCCAACTGAGAGCCAAACTGGAAAACCCATGGTTGTAAGATACACACCCTTACATTATTATGTCACATTTAATAGTAAAGACTTCTCTTTTTACTAAGGAATTAAGTCAGAGTTAATTTAGGACATATTACAACACTACATTTTAAGGCAAACTTAAGTAGTTTTCTGTTGCCCATTTTTTAATTGCTACTTATTAGTTCACCCCTAGACATTTACTAACTTCATGTAAGCCAAGGCTTGTCCTACTCACTGATTATTGTCAGACAGTGTGTGTTGTCTTGACTTAATAAAAATAAAGAGATGTGCATCTCATTAATGGATGGATAACTTATTTTATTTTAATTGCAGAGAATTATTAATGGTTGTCATACTGACTGATTCCTCCACAACATGAATCATGTCATCATAGAACATAATTTTCTGAGAATTCTGCAGGTTATTTCCAAAGGAAAAACATATTCTTTTTCTGCTTGAATCTTTTTCTTTGGTGCAGTGTGGAGCTGTTATTTGGACTTTGGGAAATTCTAACCAGCAGAGCAAGATGCAGCAAGATTATTGAATCATAGACTTGAAGGACTTTGATTTTCATTCTGCAAGTTCAATCTATCATGACTACATCAAATACCAACTATAACACAGTTAGAGCTTTTCTGTTATCAGACTATCCATAAGAACTAATTTCATGTTCCTTCCTCTGTGCAACTGAAATAATGCTTAGTATGTGTAATTATATATTTTTTAAAAGTAAAAAGATTTTTAATTCTTCATTCGTAAAATCTTGTCACTGTCTTAATTCATTAGTTAAAGGGTATTCTCATAAAACTGGTACCATTGTTACAACCCATCCTTTTAAAAAAGAGAGGAGGTGAGGCACTGTTTGGTCATCAGCTATAAGCAAATATTGGTTAACTAATTAGAAGAATGATGAATAACTGAGGTCTTGTATCAGAATGATGAATAACTGAGGTCTTGTATCAGATTAGTGGTTTGACTGGATGCAGAATCTCACTGGTAGGGTATCAGAAGCTCCACTCCTAGGAAATATTCTGAATGTGCATGCATATAAAAATAATTTGGTCAAGTCTTAGTTACTGTTGGTAAGTTGACACTACAAAGCAACAGTGTACATTTTGTCATAAACTCATAATGCTAATCATTTCTACCATATGCATTCTTGTTGGCAGCGGTGTAGGTTTTGCTCTGCAACTCATGTCCCCTTGTCTCATTACTGCAATGGTGCAGGATATAAAGCTCATACCCCTGACTATGGTAAATGTGGTGGCAGTCATGAGATTCTGAAATTTAAAAACAAAAAAATACATATATTTTTCATGAGGATTTTGCCTCTAACCATGTGGAGTCTCCTCCCTCAAACCAATTAAATACCTATTTGTCATGTCTGTGGTGACAGTGGTAGGAACCAAACTCCATTCTCCATCACAATTATTACAATCCCATTCTGTGTTTTTCATTTGGACAATCTTAAGCAGCTTCTCTGCTATATCCAACTTATGACTGAATTACAGAATATAAATTCAATATAAATTTGTCTTCCTTCTGCCATTGGAACTGACTACTGCTTGGGAAGTCATCCTAATGTTATGATTTACTTTTACAGTGGCTATTCTTAAATAAAATAGTACAGTTGAAGGCAGTGGTACTTAACATGCAGGTCTTCAAGATATTATTTCCTTTGTGCTAATAGTTCTTCAACTTACGGTGGAGTTTTTTATGATCAAAATATTTTGCTTACAAGAAGCTTAAAACAATATATGATGGATGTTATTGCACATTTTCCGTAAGAATATAAACTTCAAATTTACATTTGATGCATCTAAAAATTTATGAGTAACACTAACTTATTTTTCCTATGTATATGTCAATGAAGTAATGATTCCAGATTACACAATGAAACTTCTAAGAAGCAATATTTATGGATATGGGAATGTCTATATTTTATCCATCATTTTAAATATTTGTTTAACAATGTACAGTCTACATTGACCATAATAAGGTACCATCCATGGATTTCCTGTTGGCTATCCTTTTTATAGGTAAAGTCAAGATGGCAGAATACAAGCAAATTAAATTGTATAATCTAAATTTATATTACTGGCTTACATCTGATATCTGTACTTAAAAGTTTCTATTTTTCATTCATCTCACAATTGAGATGGAGGTCTGTAGATTATGCTTTGCAGCAGATTTATGATACTTTTACATGATTTCAGTCTTATTTTTTTTATTTATTTTTATTTTTTGCAGGCTGCTGTCAGTAATAATTTATGTAACTAAGGTATTCAGATATGCTTGTGTATGTGTTCACAAAGTGTGAGTACGTTGACAGCAATTTCATCAATGTCAGAACATCTACCAGACATTTAATCAAATTATACACTAAATGACAATAAAACAATTATAAAAGGAAAACATTCAGCTTCCATATGTGATCTGAAGTACAAAAACAGAAAGATATGCATATTTTTCATGGGGGCTTTGCCTCACCCCATGTGCAGGCTCCTCCCTCAATCCAATTAATACATGCGCTACCATTACAACAATTACTGTTCCTCAAATAGACAGATTATGCTACATGTTTTCAGATAATGTCCTGCTCCAAGCCCAACCAGTATACCAGTTATTGTTCTTGAGCCCTTCGCCCCAGATTGATATGATCTACAATAAATCCATTACTTATATATGAGGCAGTAGAATTATATTACTCTAGCCATGCAATCCTACCCCAAGCTCATCCAGCTACAGTGCATAACAATTCATTTTATCAAAATTAACCTTGGCACTACTGACATAGATAGCCAGTCAGCATACCATGTTAAGGACCTACAGAATGCTGCTCACTACTGGACTATGTCTTCTGAAAATGTTTAACCCTATTCCTTCCAGTGACCCCTCAATAGTAATGTCAGCAAAGTGTGAATCTCTCCAATACCAATTGTGTCATCATCTTCCTGAATCACAAAAATGGGTATCAAAAGAAGATAATCTGTGCTATGGAGGTAAAGTCCGACTAAGTAGCAAAGACAAGGGAGGACTTGTTTATTAAAGGCCGACAAAAAGACTAATATGCTGAAGCACTGGATTTGACTACTCAAATGTGTCTTATTGCTGGACATTGTTGTCTTAATGCTCCTGTGTGAGAACAGTATGAACATGTTAATTTTTATTTATTTTATTTTTATTTTACTTTTATTTTACATTTGTTGACTGGGATAGTCTAACTGGATTTATGTCCATTTTCAGTAGTGTCCCGGGGAGATAAGCTCCAAGAGATTACTAGACTACTAACATACAGGTACTAGTTGTTATACAGTTAAATACTACAAATTTTAAACAGTTCAGGAATCTTCACAGTTTATTCAAAAAAACATGTTACAAGCATTAGATAAGATATTTTAGACTTTATGTACAAGACTTCATTAGTAACTAGGAAGTAATTGTTACACAAATACATACTTCAAATTTCAACAGTTCAGCAATGTTCACAGTTTAAACAATACTTGTTGCCTGCCTTAGGTAGGATGCTTTAGAATTATATGCAGAAGAATTTAACTAGGTATTTTAAATTATCTCTATTAGGAAAAGACATGTTTTTGCCAAGGATAGGCCTTGATCTAAAAAGACACAGATAGAGCAGGAATTAGGTCTTAAGAGAGGGTATTTGTGATATAGTATGAGATTAGTCTGGATTTGTACAGGGACATAACCAATGGGTTTTAAGATAGAGTTTCAGATTGTGTTTAAAAAGTGTAAATAAAGACAGTGATGTAAGTTCATGGGGGAGTTGGTTCCAATACTTTCCAACTGCATTTGAGAACAGAGCATCTCCTGCCATGTTATTAGATTTACATGTTGATACTAGTAGTTTATTAGATGAGCATAAAGTTGAAAGGTTCTTATATTGGGTAATGAGACTAGCAAGTATTGGGGTATTGGTAGGTTGGAAAAGGGTTTTGTGCGCAATGGTGGGAGTTGTTTAAAGTTAATCTGATTCAGAAGCTCTAACCAGTCTAATTGTTTCAGGTTATGGCAGTGATGGGTCGTAAAGGAGGAAGCAATAGCAAATCTGGCAATGCTATTGTAAGCGTTGGCTAGCTTGTTAAGGTTACTTTTTGACAAGTTAGTATATATGGAAGAAGCATAGAGAATTGTGGAGATAAGGTGGGAATAGGCAATAGTGGTTCTGGCTAATGGGGAGAGAAAGGGTTTTATCCCACAGAGGGAGCCTAGTTTCCTGTTGACAGTTTTTATGGTATTGTTGATATGGGTTTCAAAGTTCAGGTTATCATCAATGGTTACCTCTAGAAGTTTAGTTGCTGGATCAGGAGATATGAGTGTACCATTATTGGATAAGACTGAAAAGTTCATTGGGAGTGATTTACGGGTAGGAGTGAACAGGAGGAGGTTGTTTTTTTTAAGGTTCAAGAGGAGGCAGCGTTGTAGAAACCAATTTTCTGTTTTATTGAACATTGAGTTAGAGTCTGTAGTTGGGATTGAGATTTAGCTGAGCCAATTACTGTCGAGTCATCTGCGTATTGTACACAGTTAGTTAAAGGAATAGCTAGGTTGAGGTCGTTGATAAATATTGAGAAAAGGAGGGGGCCCAATATAGAGAGCCCCGAGGAACACTTAGGGTAACTGGGAGATGGGATGAGAGGTTGTTGTCCCATAGCACTGCATGCTGTCTATTATCAAGGTAGGACTGGAACCATTTTATAGTCTGTGTGTCCAGATAGAAGGATTTTAGAATACTGAGAAGTAAGTGGTGGTTGACCATGTCGAATGCTTTTGAAAGGTCGATGGAAAGCGCTAAAGAAAAAAAATTATTACGGTATTTATTGATGCTGTCAGTGAAGGATAGGAGTGCAGTTGTTGTACTGTGGAAAGGCCTGAAGCCATGTTGAGATTTGGCCAGTAAATTGTTCTGGAGTAGGTGGTCTAGTAACTGTCTGTGGATGCACTTTTCCATTATTTTAGCTAATGGGGAAAGTAGTGCTATGGGACAATAGAATATTCTCTGGAGTTTTCACCCTTGTGTAGGGGGATAATGTAGGAGATTTTCCAAATGGTGGCAATAGTGCTTTCTTGTATGGTTAAGTAGTACTATAGGAAATGCCACATGTTTTGATAAGAAATGCTCCATTCAATACTGTCACTTTTCATGATATCCCATAATTTGTACGCCTAACAAACCTCCCTCACAGCCATTTGTTTATTTATTATCATTTATTTATTTTTTAACTATTTGTTCACTGGGTAAGTGAACTGGTCTACTGACCCTTTTCAGCCTTGACCCAGCTTCAGACAGCAGAAAATATATCAATGTCTTTCAGTCAACAACAGTATAAGCAAAATGAGTACATATCAAAATTCAGGACACAGTAAGATTGAATGCAGATAGGGTAACATTGAAAGATCCAGACAGACTGCATTGAGAACAATATATATATATATATATATATATATATATATATATATATATATATACATATAGATATATAGATATACACACACACACACACACACACACACACAATGCAGTCTCAAGACATACATAAAGTATACTGCAATCAAACATATAATACATAAACTCCAAAATACAAGTGAAGTATTTGCAAATAAGATGCCACATTAATAGGTTCATAGGTAGGTACTAGGCTATCGGCCCAAGAGCCTAAGTAAGCCTAGCTTATACCACCCAAGAAAGTTATTTTCCTGTGCCCCTGTCGAGCAGAGCCACAGAAGTGATCCCCGGGGTGTATTTCTTATTTCCCATCCACTTATCAAGATTTGTCTTGAAGAGTGCTAATGAGGAACTTTGTTTGACATAGATGGGTAGCTTGTTCCAGAGTATGGGAAGTCTCTGGGACAGGAATCTATCCCTCCAGCATGTCCTGTTTATTGTGGTGACAAGGTTTAGGTCCCTAGCACATGTAGCTAGGAGGGACTGAGATTTCCTTAGGTGTAGCATGTCCAACAGCTCTGGGTTTCACATAGCTTTATATGTTAGGCAGAGATCATCTTGGAGTAGGCGATATGCTACGGAGTAAAGCTGGAGTTTTTTGAGACGGTCAGTGTAGGGCAACTGTTTGAGGCCAGTAATCCTCTTTGTGAGGTACTTCTGTGGCCTTTCCAGCTGCTGCAGATGTCTTGTGAGGTACATTCTAAAAGGGGCATTGTACACTATAATGGGTCTAATGAGTGTTGAGTAGAGGGAAACAATTACCTCTTTTTTCCTAGATGAGAACCCTTTTGTGATGAGGTGTGCCATGTAGAAGGGTTTCCTGACTACTGTGGTGATGTGATTATCAAATGAGAGACTATTGTCCACCTGGGTCCGCAGGTCTCTTATCACACATTCGGCATTAAGTAGACTGCCGCCTATGTGGTAGTTCATGGGTACAGAGTTTTTACCAAAGGGGATGACAGTGCACTTTTTGGCAGTGAGTTTGAGGCCATGTCTCTGACAACAGACATCTGTCTCAGTGAAGCCCTTCTGTAGGATGTCCACATCATTTGGGGACTCAACTACGGCTCCTAGTTTGCAGTCATCTGTGAACTTCGTTAGCCAAAGGTCTTCTGTGTTAGCCTGTATCATTAGCCAAAGGTCTTCTGTGTTAGCCTGTACTTCAGAGAAGTAGATACCAAACAGGAGATGGCCCAGGACTGAACCCTGTGGTACTCCACTTGTCACTGGTTTGAAGTCAGATTTGGAGTCTGCAACTTTTACAGTGTGGGCTCTGTCAGTGAACCAGTTGGTAACCCATCTTAAGATATAGGGATTTATACCTAGTTTAGTGAGTTTAGCTATAATTCCAGAATGGGAGATGGTGTCGAAAGCATTGGTGAGGTCAAGATAGGCTGTATGGACCACCTTACCCTCATCTATAGCTTTGTTGACTGCCTCAAAGAAGCCAATCAGGTTCAGGAGGCATGATCTGCCTTTCACAAACCCGAACTGGGTGAGGTCCAGAGTTTGGAGGTTACCAATGTCTTTGCTTATGAGTTCCATGATGATACGTTCCATGGCCTTACAGACAAGGCTCATCAGGCTAATAGGGCGATAGTTCCCAGGATCAGTGGTGGTTCCCCCTTTGTGGAGTGGGATAACTGTTGCTGTGTGCCATTCAGTGGGCACAAAGCCTGATGTGAGACTATGATTGAACATGGTGCTTAGGTGGGGAGCCAGTTCATTCTGAAGTTCATGTAAAATGCAGCCTGGGATATTGTCCGGTCCCATGGATGCTGTGTTTCTGGCTTTACAGAGTGCAGCTTTTACCTGTGTAGTTGTGATTACAGGGACTCTGTATTCTTCCTGTATAGTTATTGGGCCCTTTAAAGGGTGAGAGGGGGGTAAAGTTAGCACTGAACCTATCTGCCAGGATGTTGGCAATATCAGTTGGTTATGTAATTTTCATGCCGTTGCCATTAACAGACTGAGAAAAGTTTATTAAAGATATGGGATAGTGTTAACTAACCATTGTCATGGAACTAAGTGCAGGTTGATTCAGTAATGGGATGCCTTTAAGTGTATCTTTGAATCTTTTAATAGTTTTTAGATTTTTGGCAGGTGGCCCAGGTAGAAGGTCTCAGCATATAGAAGGCTCTCTCACATATGGCAGTTTTAAAAGCAGGGAGTTCTAGAAAGAAGTTGTTGTCCTGTGCACTTCTGATAACATAAAGGGTTGTCTTGTAAAGGTAGTTTCATTCTTAAAGGTGATCAGTGATTATGTTTTTGGAACATTATATATTGGAGTACTTAGAAGAAAAATGATCCTATGAAGCTCTGAAAGTCATTTGGAATTTTTTAGCAAATTGCAACAGTTTATCTGGGGATCAGCTAAAAGAATGGATATGCAGATTCTATTCTCAGTCATCTGTATTCTGTGACTAGGTCGGCTGAATGCAGAATGAGAAAAGGAACGGCATATTCAAGTTTGGGTATTAAAATAATTTTAGTAATTACCCTGCAAGCAGTAGGTGAAAGGAGATGACTGATCTTGTAAAATAGTTTTAATAGAGCAAGGACTTTATTAACAAAATCTGTGTCTGTGGTAAAGGAAAAGGTAAGGCTGAGTATCAAACCTAGGTACATCTGTTTAGTAACATTAGATATATGTTCACAGAATGGGAGGAGTAGTGGGAAATTCTTGGCTGAGGCAATGAGCAAGACATTGGGTTTCTTAGTATTAATTTGTAGTCTGTTACTAGATGACCAGGTATAACTGAATGGAACTGTCCTATAACTTAGTTAGCAGGTCAGAGGGTCTAGTACTGGATTGCAGGAACAGCATATTGTCTGCACACAGTATTAATTTACAGTTGGTAGTTCTGGACAGAGATCATTAATGAGAAAGGAAGACGACCTAGCACAAACCCTTGCCGTACTCCTATAACTAACTATATTCAAGACCTACATATACATTCAAAACATACATTTGAATGTATATTGTAACTGTTTAAATGTATATATTTTAACACTAGAAAATGGAATACAGAAGGTTAACTTCAGAAAAGTAGTTGAAATTAAATTACTTTATGGCCACACGATAAAAAGATATTATCTTCCAGTTTCAGTGCAGCAGGAGACATAATGTCTGTA
This sequence comes from Protopterus annectens, assembly GCF_019279795.1. NCBI lineage: Eukaryota > Metazoa > Chordata > Ceratodontiformes > Protopteridae > Protopterus > Protopterus annectens. The sequence goes on from NC_056733.1 coordinate 402,428,205, forward strand.
CTAGAGAAGTTTTCTGGATTGTCTTGGAAGTGTTTTATTGTTTTATGACTTCCAGGATCTGCACATATCCTGACTATCACTATCAAATGAGCTGCCCCTCCACTTGTCAAGAGCCAATTTTTGTTACACATAGCACATACAAGTTGCCCCACACTACACATCCTCTGATAGTAAAGTTTATGATTTATTTCTTCCAGTCCTCACTGAACAAAACATCAGCTCCATTTATGTAAAGGCTCACTGGGCATTCTGTCTCTGCTTGTTATTTACTAAAATATCCTAAATAAGCAAATCCCCACTCATCTGTAACTACCAGAAATTGTAACACAACAAACCCAACAAGTACAAGCCTAAAATACTGCCATGTTACTACCCAAAGTAGTATGAACAAATCTAAATTATTGACAAACTGGATAAGCTATACAAAACAGCAAAAAAAAAGTTGTACTAATTATCTGTAAAACATAGATTATAAGTAGCATATGCCCTTCCACATTCCTTATAAACACCTTTCATGTTTTCCAAAATAATAAATCCAGTCACAAATCTGAGGGTAACATTATGCTTCTAGTAAAAAAAAAAAAGGTATCGCCTCTTATAGCACATAAGTCTTCAACCTCCAAGATCCTCCAAATTTGATCTGATTTCAATAGTGATTAGCTCATATCTCAAAATACTATTAATTATACACACACTTTCTACCAGCTGTAAAAATATCTGAATCTAGAATGCTGCACTTGTTAAAATTATGCAACAGGAAAAACATAATAATTCTTGTAAACTTCACCCTCAGTTGTCCTATCATTGAAATGAACACAGATTAGTACATTTGTTTCTCAATACAACTTCTTGCAAAATATTAATAAACCTACTAGAACAAATCCTACCACAGATAATTTCTTTCTGGAGCTTTAACTAATATTCCACAAAGTATGTAGGGCAAGAGAGAGAGAGAGAAGCAGTGTCTTAAGGGAAGAACCCACATTCATCTAAGAAATACACTTTAAAGGTATAAGTGCCTGTTCATCTTCCATCATGGTGATCAATTGTCTTTTTCTCCATGTTCCTGAAAATTAAAACTTACTTGCTTACCAAGAAACCTTAGTGACCATTTCCCCATCCAAGTTTCTCTCACTTTTAAAGTTCTCTACATTCTTCTAGTTATAACTGACCGGGAACTACACCTGAATGTAAAAAGTAATGCAGTGCATGTCTAGTCTACCTGATGTCAAACCAAACACTCTACAGAAGTGCTTAATAAGTCTTTTAATCTCAGACCACATGATATTATTCTATATACTGAAGGCCTCTCTTCTTCAGTTTTGCAAGAACATCTGTAAAAAGACTTCTCCAAGCTCTACCTGTGGCTAAATGCAAGTGAGTCAAAAGCTGCAACAATAATCTTTGACATGCAACAGAATATTTCTAAAAATGTTCTCCCTCTTTCTTTTTATAAAGGCTCCTAACAATGAAAAGCATGGGATGATAATACAGACATTGTGGCCTTACCTGACATACCTGTCTTACACTCAAAAAGCCTACAGTCATATGTACTGCCAGAGATGTCTTACAACTTAAGTCTGCCTTCTCCATTTCAAATCATCGAACTCCTAAAGCCAGAATAGCTCTTTAAATCCACAATATTACATGCTCTTGTTATAATCGCTCACTATTCACAGAACAACCCGTAGTCAAACTATATTAAATGGCATTGTATCTTAACAATCTCTTCTTTTGACTGTCATTGCAGCACCATCCTAAAGGCTAGCAGAATGTTACTACTCAAGCTGTTCTACAGCTATCTGTTCCAATCTTCACATTTTTATATGAATAGTTGTGTACACCTCTCTAAAGAAAACTCCAAATTGCATCCTTCTCTTACTCTGAAATCAGGGTGACACTTCTCTAACATCACATAACACATCCTTCCATCTTTCATCCAGAGTGAACGGCTTGAGTAAAATAGTGCCTTCAAACTGGAACCACTTGCTCTCTGACTACATACTATTTAGCAAAATAAATTGTCCTTGTTCACTCAACAGATACTTACATGTACAGATGCATTAAATGCAAAGGTCGATTTAATTAACATACACAGCAACTCGCTGTTGTGTCATTTGGGAAAACTGCCACCCAGGCTACTTACTCCACCGATAAGACACCCCTGAGAGTTGACCCAGTGGTCCAGGATCTGGGAACATATGTAGATCGTAATCTAGCCTTTGACGAACATGTAGCCAAGGCTGCAAGAAAATCATTCTGTGTCACTCAACTTATAAGCAAGGGCATGGCACTGAGGTCCAAAGAAGTTATAGCACCACATTATTCGGCCCTTATCAGACCTATCATTGAGTATAATGCCCCCTTTGGCATATACCTGACTAAACATATGCAACAGCTGGAATGCCACAAAGGTTCCTTACCAGGACAATTCAGCATATATACACATTGATCTATAAGGACTGCCTTAAATCCCTATCTAAACACTCTGTCTCCTACAGGTTACAGAAAGGCAGTCTATTCCTGGCATAAAAGGCATCCATGGATCCAGCTCAGATAGACCTTTTGCATATCCAAAAAATGAACAGCATCAGGATGACTAGATGCATGGATTTAAATGCTGGCAAGACAGATAGATACTGTATGTGACTAAGTGCATCCCCATGCTCTGGAACAGGCTCCCATCCATGTGAAACCGAGTCCATCCCTTACATATTAAGTGTAACCTTGACCAATGGATGGGAAATTCACCCTTAATCTGGCCACCAGGTCTCCAACAGACAGAGGCAGACAGTAATTTCTACACTAACATACCCCTTATAACCTCTAGAAACTTCCTAGCATACCCCCACCTAATAAAATACCCTTCATACATATGGAGACAACTGTGTTGGATTGCATGGATGGGCTTATAAAGGCTCTGGTGGTCCTTAGCCTAGTATATAATTATGAACCTATGAACTTATTCTGCGTGTGCATAAAGATATCTAGCAATCAAACTGCATTCTAGGTACAAGTTGACAATAGAGATTAACAGGTGGCTTTGTAAATACTCTTTTACTTTTATAGTATTACTATGTAAAAACATTTGAAAAAAATCAAAAAAACAGTTATATGGCATGTGAGACATTCCGTCATTGCACTAAAATGACTGAGAGAAAATAATCTTCAAAATTATTCAGCAAAAAATATATATTCTTAAGGGAATCCTGCAAAGATTGTAAGATAAGAAATAAGTACAAATATTAAAAGGAAAAAGAGACCTAAAAATGCCAGTCTACATTAGATGGAATACTGTCAGCCTCATTGCTTTGTGGTGTTGAACATTACTGTAAGCAGACAAAAATATGTTTCTTAGTGTTACATTATGGCAAAACTTTACAGAAAGTTCTATTCAGAATGCAGCCACAAAGTTCACATTGCATTCTGCAACTTGCATGACCCATTCTTTATAAATAACTGCACAAATAACTGTGCCTGGTGATTTTTCTTCATTTGACTTATAAAAATGGGGCTCCTGATGGGATAATTTTTTTGACTACCTATGACAACAGCTGTGCTAACAGCAGTTCTAAAATGCTGTTTTTTCAGTTTCCCATTTAAGTGTGATCTGGGTCCTGTTCCTGTTGCTAATCCACTGTTCATTGTGATCACAATATTAGTCCAACATTAGTCAACTGCCAGCTTATGGTTGCAGGAAGAAAACAAGATTTCTAAGCACGCAGATTAAATACTTGCCAAGCGTAAAAAGCACTTAAGACCCAAGGGCTCAACGCACTGTTGTAATATTGATTTTTTATATTCCATAAAAAACAATTTAAAGATTTTGACATACTTGGAATTATGATTGCATTACAGCTCAACAAGGAATGTGCAGTTTTTGTATCAAAAATGACACTAGTTGTATTCAAAAAATGTAACTGTCATGTTCCTGAATGGCTTCTTCCAATGGTACTAATTTTAAGATGTTCACTTGAAGTAGTTAAAAGTGTTTATTTTGTTATCAAAATAAATACAATCTGAAACACCACTATTAATCTGTTATAGAAGTAAACAACTGGTAAACAACAGTATTATAGACTGCAGTTTTATTGTATTTCTCTTTTTTGACCAAGTACATAAACTGAATTTACAAAGGCCTTTTTTCTGCTAAAACCTTCTTATACAGTTCAGAGACATATATAACCTTATATAAATTTCTTTGTATAGCACAGTTAAGTAAATGACACAAATTAAAATATAATAATACTCATAATTACCTTAATAATTACACTATACTGCTGCACTTAGTATCTTGTGGTAGGTGACAGCAAAATCCAGCTTTCAGTGAAGTAATACTGAAGAATAAAAGACCATATTCATGTTTGTGTAGATTTAAAAAAAATAGGTAGTATGCATTTGTTTTAAGAATTGTACCTATAAACTATATATGTCTCCTTAGGCAGAACTTCTACTTTTTTTTTTTGGAGTGATTCTGAAGCCTGATATACTTAAATGATTTTTTTTCATACCGTCACCTGGTATGCAGAGTTCATAAGAAAAATGTGTAGGAATATGGTACTTATGGTACTATGGCATTTAGTCTATTACCTTAACCACTATATCTTATTCCCAAGCCAAACTAAACATCAGTGTTTTGAAAATTCACATTTGTTTGTTTGACCACATGGTAAAACAATATTAAAATTATGGCAAAAATTAGTTCACATAAATAAACAACACATGCAAAAGAAGAGAACCAATGAAATAGTAATATTATAAGTTCTCAAACAGTTTGAGCTTATTTTCAGTTTTCCAGTGCTGTCCAATGCAGAATGAAATTACTATATGCTCTTACAGGATTAATACAAAAATCTATGTAGCTTGATGCAATCCTGCCGGACATAATCTTTTCTGATCAATTGCATCAATAACACAACATCCCAACTCCAACAAATACCATAATGTTTTCACAGGGGCGAGTTTCTTTACAAAAATATACTAACAACATTGTCGCACAAATGAGGGGAAAAAGGGAACACACTGCAAGAAGAAATACAGAAGATGTGCAACCCGAATACCATAGCCATATTGCAAGCAGAAGAAAACATAGTTGGGGAAATGTTACACTGGGCAAAGGAACATGAAACTACCACATGACCAGTCAAATGCTGACAACTCAAAGAGTCATATATGCTGAAACGGGCCTACCTGACAACACCGACGTGCTAAAACACTGGCAATGAAATCACCGACACCACAAAACCGAAAGTTCAGAAACACGAAACGTCACATACCCGACAAACCACAATCCTGACACTCAACAAACAAAACAAATCCCCTGTCCAAAAAGCACACACACAACACAAGCACACCAAAAACCTTACAAACCTACACTGAACCTTACATACACAACTATCTATGCACTAACCTTAACCCAAACCCTAACCCTAAGGTCCATCACTATCACACACTCACCTAACCCGCGCCCTAACCCTAACTCACTTAACCCGCCCCTATCTCTAACGTCTCTCACTATCGCACACTCACCTGACCCGCGCCCTAACCCTAACTCACTTAACCGCCCCTAACCCTACAGACTGTCGCTATCGCACACTTACCTTACCCACACCCTGACTCTAATGTCCATACCTATCGCACACTTACCTTTACATGTCGGTGTTCACAGCAATGGGATTCTCAGCTGTCGGTCTTCTCCATTGTCAATCTTCTGGTGTCGGTGTTCTCGTCGTCAGCGTTTCGAGATTTCGGCGTTTACAGGTAGACCCGCTGAAACATATCAATTATCAACAAAGTTGGACACCCAGGTTTAAATAGGACACTATTACACTGGAAAACACTTCCAATAATTTGCTGTAAAATCCAAGACATTACTCCAAATTCAAACAATAAATACACAAGCAGCCTCCTTACCAATATCTAGTTGAAGATAAGGTCACAATGACTCATCACCTCCAGCATCCTTGTTTGCTCATACTGAACCATAGCTATTTTGAGGTTTCCTATAGATGACAGACTATGGTCCAAGTTTCTAGCTGATCTACTACCATTATAAAGTCAGCTGTTCCAACCTGCCACTTAGCTATGCTATGTAACTTCCCTTCTCTATTGCTTGCCGTCATGACTAAGGATTAGCCTCAGCTGTGTACTTTAGTTTACCTTTCATCAGTTGTACATCTACAACTATCATTTATATAATTCAAACTAATCAATTATAGTAACAATTTCTCTTCTTCTGTATGTATACATTTTGATCTCAACTGGATATAACTTCATTCTTCTATGGGCTCCTTTAAGTTCATAAATCTATTCATTCATTTTTCCTTTTATTCTCTTCCAAATTCATATTAAATTCCCTGCCCAAAGAGGAGGGGCCTATTATCAGCAGATAAGGTTTACCTTCCTAAGCCACTCAACATTCCCTTTTCATTCATTGAAGCATATATTTTAATTAATATTAAATTACTTTCTTCTATCAAAAGGTCAATGTCTAACATTCTTCCTGGTTCTATCTCAAATATAGCTAATACATTAATATGATTTCTGACTGTTATAATTATTACAACTGTTGTACATGTTTTGGCCTGCTTCATAGCAGAGAGAGACAGAAGCCTAAATATGGTACAGTTCACCTCACTTCAGTTAGCAACCCTGTCTCCTGCAGAAGCTGGGAGGTGAGACTTGGAGTGAGTGGCCACTGCTAACTCAGCTTATCCTCGGGGGAGGTGAGAAAAGGCTCCGGTTTGTCACTTTTGCACTAGGTTTTATACCACTGAAGCATGCACTTAGTGAATATGCTCTTCTGTGGTGGGTATTCAAAAGCCAGGGGGATACTTCTTGTAGAAACATGCTCTATTTTTGAAAGCATCATGTGGTTAGGCCTCATAAGTTGTAGAAGGGGAGTGAGGTGCTACATATGGATAGACAGAAGGCGACCCTGCAGGAAATCAAAAAAGGCCCACGCCTAACAATCTGACTCTCACCTGTGGAAGAATGCTTGGGATGAAAAGATTTACCAGACATGAATAAACTGGGCCATATGGCTCCCAACAAACCTAGGCATGCCTGCTCCTGAACCCACAGAATGAATGGAATGATTGGGTCCTGTGGGGGAAGCAGATATCTAAAACTACCCATCTATATCTATAACTATATGCATACTTAATCTACAACTAGATAGATATTTATATCTATATCTATGTATATGTACAGATACATAAATATATCCTTATATATGTGTATATATCTATCTATATATCATATTCAAAAGTACCCCCTGGTTCTGAAAAAACTGGTTCTGAAAAAAAAAAACTCATACGCCATTTGTTACAGCTTCCATGTTATCTACAACTACATTAGTAGTCTCAAGTATATTTTGTCTTCTAGATTTGATACATACTACAAGCTCTCCAATAGTGCTCTTTTGATTGAACTTCTCTACATTCCTGAACACAGTTTCTTATTATTTACACACATAACCACTCTCCCCAGAAAAGCAAGAGGTCCTTATTTCAAAATAATAATACAAAACACTTTTTTCAATTTCTTTCATTTATCACATTTGCCCATTTTTGTTCAAAGTCATTAATGAATGTGAAATCAACAAACATTGTCTACCCTCCTGCCAAGGACCCTAATGTGTCTAATACTTTTTATTTTGCGCAAAGTACTGGAGCATGACCACCCTGTCCACAAAAATAAGAACTGACCATAATAATACAAAATACATTTGCAATTTCTTATTTATATCACATTTGGCAGATGCTCTGTAGAGCATCAATAAACTTGAAATCAGCTAAAGTAGGCTCTCCTTCCTGCCTAGATTCCTACTGTGTCTAATCCCTTTTTATTCAATGTCTGCATAATACTGTGTCAACTCTTGCTTCCCTTAGGCATCCAAGATTGTGTCAATTTTAAAATCAATGAAATGTTGCCTTATATTTGCAGTGACACAGTCCAACATCTCAAAGTCTAGCCATGGCTATCAGTTTTCACACAAGCATTTTACTGATTAATACACTTTACTGCATCAATATATGACTCGTAAGACACACCAAATGTACAGTATTTACTGATATTGGTTAAGAGTGTTGCATTTCTGATACTTAGATGTTCTAGCATACTTTGGAAAAGTATTTATCCATCTCACAGCTCAGAAAGCTTGCAACAAAACTGCAAAAGGGTTCTTAATAGTCCTCATGTACTGTTAGTTCTGCTTGACAGTACTTCCACATACTGACTCCTAGGTTGTGAAAGTGGCAATTCCTGTTCCAAAGGGTGAGTTACTTTGATTCTGGCTACAGTGTTCATTGCTAACCTTTCAGTATTGTGAACAGTGAGGTCAACAAATGTAGGTGATTACTGAAAAGGTGCCTCTAGAACTTTTCACACACTTTCAGAATTCAGTTTCTCAGATAACTTCTACACATCATCATCCAAAGACATCACATCAATGCTGTAGCTTGGTCCCAAGGATTCTAGAACATCAGGTACTCCCACACCATCTACCACCATCACGATCAGTGTCATTCACCGTCATTTCATGTACCAATGTTTTCTGCTCACTCATGTTAGCTCTTATGCAATAAGTTCCCAAATGGTTCTCCATCAAAGTAGAACAAGACAGCTTTTCCGTCATCTTGACCAAAATTCCCTTATACCCTTTGGAGTGGGTATTACACATTAGAGTGTCGCATCATTTTTATTAGTTTTATTATACGAGTCTAAAATCATCTTCACCTCATTATTGTCTAGCTTCAGATTTTTTGTAACTTCCTTTTAATGATAATGTGAAATGTTAATCCATCAAAACTTGGATGTTTGAAGTGGTGAAAGAGCACACACCAAGTTAATAAAAACTTAATTGGATCTCATTGTATGGCATGGGCTATGTACTTTTTAAAATTTGTCATGGAACACAAGCAGATCTTGAGATGAATGATTTTTTAACCTAATATTTACACACACACACACACACACACACACACACACACACACACACACACACACACAGTTGAATCTGTCAAGAAGGGTCTGTATTAAAAGTTCAAAGTCTGAAAACTTCGAGTCTCATATGATCAACATCATATGAGCAAAGTTTTCAAACACTGAATGTTTCAATGGAGATCACCATAGGGAATTCCTCTCTTCACTTCAATGTAGCGTGATCTCGGAGTTGGTATATTTAAGTAGCGGAGGGTGTGGGGGTGCAGGGGTCTTGCTCCCCTGCATAGAGTGTTCAGCTAGGTTTTTTTGTTTTTACTGTGTGTACATTTTAAGTTCGATGTTTGAAAACTTTGCTCTTATGGAGTCGACCATATGTGATTCGAAGTTTTCAGACTTCGAACTTATAATATAGACCCGTCTAGAACATTTATTGTTATTTACAGCACTGTGTACTGATACTAAATTCACAAAATAAGGCATTCTTAGTACAAAAGTAAACATCAAAGTGATAAAGGATACTGTTTTTTTCTTTTTATAAAGTTCTGAAGTTTATGTTTTTCTACAAAAGTAAGATATTAAAGTTTGTTATATAAACAACTGAAAAACTGCACAACCAGAAAAAGGTTGGATACTCCAAAAGTCCAAACGCTGAAAATAAATAAAGTCTCTGACCGAACATGCCAGTATATGCATGAAGACTTTAATTAAAATGTATACGTACTGTTTGAAGTTTTCATGCATACACTGCTATGGTTGGTTGGAGACTTTATTTATTTCCATAGCTTGTAAAACAACAAAGCAGGCAGTGGAAAAATGAGTGTAGAACCCAAAGTACTCTATTAATGTAAGTGAGCGCTTTCATTTGGTGTAATCACCAAACTTCATCAAACAACATTAAATAATTTAAAACAATTTATATACTATTATGTCACAAACTAATTAAATCAAGCAGCAAATCAAACAAAGTGTTAGTTACACACCATGGTTTGGGAACTCTAACAGTACTAATTTAAAAAACAAGCGTATTGCCTAAAATGCTTTATAAAGGATAGATCATAAACATAAACATAAAAATAAAAAAAACACTTATATTGAATAATGCTGAATAAAATAAATTAAAATAAAATACCATTATCTATCAAAAAACATACATTTCAATAAACTAGAAATGGAAACTTTCATTTAAGCCTGGTGGGACATTAGCATTTAAATATATCTGCCACCAGACTTCATTTTCTTTGAGATATAACTTCCAGGTACCCCCTCGAGAATCACTTTTAATCTGATGTAATACTACAAACTTAAATGAATGTTGAGGATACACTTTAAAATGTATATATAGTGCATTGTTTTCGTTTTCATGTCTAATCTCATAATGATGTTCATAAACCATTGTGTCAGCTTACACTTGGTCTTACCAATATAAAACCAGTGCATAAAGAGGACACAGCAATATAAATGATTGCCCAAGTGTAACAACTATATCTTGCCCTTATCTTGATAATCTTGTCACGTATTTTTATATCGGACACATCAATAATGTGTGAACACTGGTGGTACATGCCACAAGGGACCATCCTGCCAACCCTAGATGAATTATCTTGACTCTCCAAGATGTTCTTAATGTTTGCGCCCCTATGATATACCACCTTGGGGTAATCACCCAGGATGTCCACCATATTGTGTTCACTCCTGATTATATTCCAATTTTTGTTTAAAATATCATGAATTGTAGAGCTATATGAACAAAATGTAGTAACAAAAGGGCAGAAGAGTTCACGCGCACTAGGTGCATTGACAATATCCACGTTCGTCTCACTAAGTACTACAAAAGGAGCTTCATTACCAAAACTTGCATTAAACAATTCAGGGCACACTGAACAACACCCATATTTAGTTATCAATGGTTCATATATACCTGTTCTATGTTTCATGATAATTTCCTCTCTTACATTGTTAACTAAAGGTAAAGGATATCCACGATCTAGGAACATTTTAACCATGTTAGCACATTCATCCAGAAAATCATTATATTCAGACACCATGCCAACTGCTCTCACTAATTGACCTTTGATAATAGCACGTTTCACATGTGAAGGATGGTTGCTGGTATAATGGAAATAGCTGTTTGAATACGTTGGCTTTCTATATATAGTGGACTTGATTGTCCAATTGCCAACCTTAGAAATTAAAACATCCAAATATGGAATTTTTTCAGTGTTAGTAATGTAGGTAAACTGCAAAAATTATGTTGTGGGATTAATGTATTCAATAAACTGGGGAATCACATCCAAAGGACCCTTCCAGGCAATAAACAAATCGTCCAAATAATGAACATACATTGATATATATTTGTGGTAAGTGCTAGAAAATACAAAGCATTTTTCCCATCATGCCATTATTATATTGGCAAAAAGCGGGCCACAGGCTGACCCCATGGCAACTCCCATTAACTGCTTAAAATAATGGCCATCAAAATGTATATAATTATTATTTAGTACAAGTTCTATTAATTGTAAATAAATATTGATAGAATCCTGGTCTAATCCTAACTCAGGATGTAAAAAATTCAGTGAACCATTCCAGCCCTATTTGGTGAGATACGCAACTAAACAAATCCCTAACACTAATTGTTAAAAAAGTCACATCATAAAGTGGAACCAATTTGTTACACATGCTGAGAAATTGCCATGAATCTCGGCACGCATTTATATTATGCTATCGAAAGATGAAAATAGCGAACGCTATTTCATCGAACCTAAAATATCGAAACCACATAATATTGAACATTCAGAACAGCGAATTTTTTCTTTGGGAAAAAATTCGCTATTCTGAAACACATACACACAACACAAGCACACCTAAAAAACATCAATCCACACGCATACACTTATAATCCTACAACTAACCCTACACTAAACTGTACATACACTACTATCTATCCACTTACCTTCACCAAACCCTAACCCTAAGGTTTGTCACTATCGCACACTTACCTAACCTGCGCCCTAACCTTAACTCACTTAATCTGCCGCTAACCCTAATTCACCTAACCCGCACCCTAACTCTAACTCACCTAACCCGCGCCCTAACCCTAACAACCACACAATCGCACACTTACCTGAACCCAACCCATAACTTTCCACCACAGAGTTGAAAATAGCAAAGCCACAGAACCGACCAACTGAATTCTTTCCCTAGGAAAGAATTTGGTGTTCTGCAGCTTCGCTATTTTTAGGGTTCGCTCAAAATGGGTCGATATTAGAACATTCAAAGTTTTAAAACTTCGATGTTCTGATATAGACCCTCTCGGCACATATGAGAAATCTTGAGAACATTGCTAATTGTCCAAGAATTGCGCTAAGCAACTAGTTTTGGACCAGCCTGAATCAACTACTGGACATAGGGGAGGATCCCTTAAATCCTTATGGATCTTCGGAATTCCAAAGATCACTGGTATTTTAGGATATTCAGTGGACATATAATTGTATTCTACCTCGGAAATCTGACACTGTGTTAACATGTCCAATAATCCATAGTCAATTCTATGGTAGGCTAAATTCACGTCATTTAACGACGCCTCAGCACATGTCTCATTGTACAATATGTGAAACATTCTTTGAATATAATCATCTTTATGCATAGCTACAATTCCCCCATCCTTATCAGGCTACATAAACCTTAGTTCACTGTTTGCCCTAAGTTGTTTCAATACTTGAAACTTATCTGAGGGTAAATTATTAAAATCAGGCAGGTTATTCAGATAATGCCTGAAATCGGTTTCACATGCCCTTTGTGGATAAGGGTTGTATGTACTAGGTATTCGTACAGCACTATTATTCCAAACATTATCATTATCATCATTAATACTCAACTCAGTTATCCTTAACCTCCATTTAAGTTTGCTGTATTACATCAGATTAAATGTGATTCTTGAGGGGCTCCTTGGAAGTTATATCACAAAGAAAAGGAAGTCTGGTGGCAGATATATTTAAATGCTAAAGTCCCACCAGGCTTAAATGAAACAGTTTCTATTTCTAGTTTATTGAAATGTAAGGTTTTTGATAAATAGGGTATTTTATTTTAATTTATTTTATTCAGCATTATTCAATATGTGTTTTTTTATTTTTATGTTTATCTTAATGATTTATCTGTTATGAAGCATTTTAGGCAATAAGCTTGGTTTTTAAATTAGTACTGTTGGAGCTCCAAAACCATAGTGTGTAACTAATAATCTGTTTGATTGGTTGCTGGATTTAATTAGTTTGTGACATAATAGTATTTAAATTGTTTTAAATTATTTAATGTTGTCTGATGAAGTTTGTTAATTACACCAAACGAAAGCGCTCACATTAATAAAGAGTTCTTTGGGTTCTACGCTCATTTTTCCACTGTCGGCTTTGGTGTTTTACAACTTGTATGCTTTTTTATTTTCATAGCTTGTTAGATAAGGATAGGCGCAGTCTTTCCTTTTCTTTGTTAGTGTTTATTAAATGACATATTATGGTTAAATTTTGCATGTGCTGAACTAAGCTAAAATGATGTTGTCTGCATGAAGATAAACTCAATCAACACTAAATGAAATTAAGTCAGATTGCTCACTGGAGGACCTAACAGTAAAACTAAAAATCAAATGCTTTGGCCACATAACACAAATAAGTGAGTTCACTAGGGAGTTCACTGATTTGGAGAAACTTGAGCACCAAAAGAAGAAAGGGGTAGTACAGGTAAGGATGAGCAGGCAGCATTACTGAAGTGATGAATAGGAATTTGTAACATTTTAAAGGAGCAGTTGTTGACAGGCCTGGTGTGTTAATGCCCATGACATCACTAATAAGAAACTAAATCCAGTTGCAATTTTGTGACAATATTCATAATTCCAGTGATATGTAGATGTAGTTAGTATTTTAAAAACAAAGGCCATCACTTCTGAGTATTTTGGCATCACAGATCAGCACTTCCTATACAAACTTTAGCTGAATATTTGCAATGAACTGTATAGGTTGAAATTTTATATTTTTTCCTAGTCGTTTGCTTTCAAACACCAGTTATCTTTGGTTTAATAGTAATAAGAACATGAATATGAAATATGCTGGCACTATATGTAATTTTATAGTTTGTATGATCTGATAACTTTATATACTGTTCTGTCATGTTTTATGCAATCTCATGATGCTCCAGTACTTTGAAGTGAAACCTTTTAAGTAAGCTTTATTATAAAATATTTTAATTAAATATTTTGGCAATCTATTGAAGAAAACAAGGAAATGACACGGTGCAATATAAACCAACCCTGGGATTCAATAACGCCTACACCAACTGTACACTATCTGAATGAACAGACATAACTCACTCCTTCTTCCTCCTAATTTTAGTTTTTCTACTGATATTCTTGCAGCTTTAAACATTGACAAGGATTTATAGTGGTTACCACAAAGTGTAGACTACATGTAGACGTAGCGTAATCTTTCTGAGTGACTAGAAAGCACAGAAAAAATGTGATAAGAATGTTCTTGAATACATATCAGGTACACTTAGTGTAGGCTTTATTACATCTGGCCCCATACTTCAACAGAGGGATCTTATTCTTCTATCCCCTGGACAGAGCCACCTACCAACTAAAAAACACACCAAAGAGAATTGCTACTCCCAATCCTTGAAAACCTCATGTAATCTACATCCAATAAGGAACCAAAACAATGAGAGCTAAATGCTGCATTATTATTTTATTATAGCATATTTACTAGGGCAGAGCACTAATTAAGTGGGTAAGACGCTTTGATTACAGTCACCAAACTCTGGAGTACATAGGATCAATAGGACTTGCTGCTACTGACCCTGAGGCCCTTATAAGCCTAGCCAATAAATTAGCCCATGTTCCCACAAGTCAGTACCCGATACCCCTGTCCAGCAGGGACACAGGTGGAATCCCAGGGGTGTATTTTCTATTTCACATCCAGTCATCCAGGTTCCTCTTAAAGAGGAATAATAGAGTACTCTGCTTGTTGTGGAGAGCGAGTCTATTCCACAGATGGGGGAGTCTCTGGGAGACAAACCTGTCCCACTAGCAAATCCTATTGATGTCAGAGACCAAGTTGAGGGTTTGCATGTGGGTCATGCAAGTGAAGTTTGGCTTGTGGATATGCAGCAATTTCATCAAGGTGGAGTCAGAGATTGCTCTGTATGCCAGAAATAGATCACCTCGGAGGAGTCTGTATGAGATGGAGCAGAGGGACAGGGTTTTTAGCCTATCCATGTAGGATAGATTTTTGAAGCCCTGGATTCTCCTGGTCAGGAACCCCTGTGGTCTCTCCAGCTACTGCATGTGCTTTGCAAGGTACATGCCAAAAGGGGCATTATACTTGACAGGCCTGATAAGGGCGGAATACAGGTAGGTTATGGATTCCTTGTTCCTGGAAGAAATACCCTTACTAATGAGGTGGGCTATGTAGAAAGCTATCAGTACAATGGAGGCAAGATGGTGGTCAAAAGTTAGATTGCTTTCAACCTGGGTGCCAGGTCCATCACAACTTCTTGCATGCTTAGAACATTGTTATTAATGGGATAATTTCTGGAGACATCCCTCTCCCCAATGGCATTTAGTCTGATGCTGTGTTTCTGGCACCATCCATTTGTTTAGTTGAGGCCCTCTTGTAGTATGTCTACATCACTAGGGGAGTTGATGACAGTGCCCAGACCTCTGGTTTTGGCATGCACCTTGGAGAAGTATATCTCAAACAGCAGGGGCCCTAAGACTGATGCCTGGGGTACGCCTCTAGTTATGGGTCTACTACTTGAGGTAGCTTCCCCTATTTTGACTGAGTGAGTTTTATCAGTGTGCCAGTGAGCTACCCTTCTGGTCACATATGGATTTATGCCAAGCTGGGATAGTTTATCTATTATGCCTGAGTGGGGAACAGGGTTGAAGGCCTTGACCAGGTCAAGGTAGGTGGCATGCACTGTCTTCCCCCTATCCATGGCTTTGGTGACTGACTCAAAGAAGTCTACCAAACTTAACAGTCACGATCTCCCCTTGACAAAACCAAATTGTGTGGGATCAAGTGATTGGCGGTCGCTGATGCCTTTGTTAATGTGGTCCATGATAATTTGCTCCATGGCCTTGCAAATCAGGCTAGTAAGGCAGATGGGTCTATAATTGCCTGGATTGGTGGATGATGCTCCACCTTTGTGTAGAGCAATGATGGTGGTCATCCTCCATTCAGCAGGGAAGAAACCGGTACTCAGGCTTAGGTTGAATAGGGTGCCTAATGGTGCTGCGAGTTCCTGCCTGGATTAATGCAGGATGCAGCCTGGGATATTATCGGGTAACAATGGAAGCTGTGTTTTTAACCTTTGAGAGGGTGTTAGTATTAACTTGTCCCCTAGAGATAAGGGGTGGAGGGGCCAGGTGATTCACATATCCTGGATTACTGATGGGGGGACAGAGGGGTGAAGTTTTCACTGAAATGGTCTGCCATCATGGAGATCCTTACAGACACAGACTGGGGCACAGTGGATCCATGAGGGAAGCAATACCACAACAGGAAGGACTGTCAGTCCATCAACTGCCAGGTAGTGTGTGATGCATGGGAGTGCAACACCTGTGCATGTGATTCCCATATATTTCCCATATCTTGCACACTAGCACACTCTACTGCCTCTTTCCGGATGGTAGGAAGCCCAGTGGTCATTTATGTAGCTACTCATAGTAAAATGTTTAGCCTAATGCTACTTTTTTTTGTTTCTACTTTTCCCTCTCATTTTTTACAGGTGATGCTGGATATCTACTGGAGCCATGGCCTATGACACCAGTGAGAAATTCAAGTGGAGCTGAGGAACATAATATTAATACATCCCTGTTGCAGACCTGTATTTTCATTGAGAGGGTCTTTGGAATATTAAAAAGTCAATTTAAATGTCTGGATGAATTTGTGGGTCCTATTCAGTATGACCCAGATACTGCATACAGGATGGTTACTACATGTTGCATTCTGCATAACATCAGCATGCATCATTATGGAGCTGAAGTGACTCATGCTTTAACTGCAGCTCCAAGTTCCAGTCCTACTTTGATTAACAATGACCAACATGCAGCAGCGGTAGGGACCCCATGTGACAGGCTTGTACATGGAATACAGCTGCACAAGTAAAGAGGCAGAGTGTAATCCAGAAATGTAGACCATGGCATTCAAGTTAGTGTTTCCTTTCTTGTAAAAAAAAAACAACAGTATAATTGATGCATGCAGTGATGTGCATGGGCTATGCTGTCTGGCACGGGGTCTACTGTCACAGTTCAAGGCTGATCTTAGCCCAAATGGACCAGTTTGGTCAGTATGACCTCACTCCCATCGAGGGCCTTGAACTAGGCTATGACAGGATAATTATGCATTACATGTCCCAGAGATTTACCTGATAGACAATAATGTCCCAGAGATTTACCTGATAGACAATACAGCAAAGTCCAAGACATTTTCCTACTGGTAATCTTGCAAGAGCTGCAAGTCTTATTAGTGTAGCAGACATTTCCTGTCATGAGTTGCACTGGTGGCAAGACCACTATTATTATTAACCATAGCTTTTTGTCTTTTGTGTGGCTATTAGTCCCATAATAGTCGCTGTTGTTGAGTGTTCAACAAGGTCTTCATCCCAAAACTGTTCAGAATCACCATCTGATTTTATGTGCAGTTCCAGCAATTGTCTCAGAAGACCAGGCTTAATCTGAAGACTAATAGAAATGTACTGAGTTTCCTTTTCCTTTTGGCATGGAGTTTAGGGATGATTGCTAATGAATACAGTTACAAGAAATATCTGTGGAATTGCCAGTGTCAGACAGTATGAAAGCAAATACTAGTAAGCATAAAAAATAAAACATCCTGCAATATGCAGTAACTTCTGATCCTCGGGACTTATTGCAGAATATTATTAGTTCTACAGTATGTTAGAAAAATGCATTGGTGCAGTCAGAGATAGGAGCAAAATCCCAGAGGAGTGAAACATTAGGTGTGTGTGTTCAGTAGTGGGAGGCAGAAGTAACCAAAATGATTCAGTTGGACTGAAAGTGGAAAACAACATCAGAAATGGATTAATTCATAAATGTACTTTATAGGTTTATAGGTTTATAGATTAGTACTAGGCTAACTACCCTCGTGGGCCATTTCAAGCCTAGCCAATTACCCATGTGAGAATCAAACCCTGCACCTTGTGTTTGTAAGGTAAACACCTTAACCATTATGCCATCTTCCCACCCCTGCAATGGTGTTGCAGTCTGAGTCACATTCAAAAGAGGGTGGACAAGCAGAAACTTGAAGCTAAAAACTGGGATAAGCTTTGAGGGGGAATTTATTAAACAAAGCTGAACAAACTGTTTTCATGTTCTCCCTACAGCCCCACTGGATTTCATCAAAGCATTCCAATTTCTTCTCACTTGCCCAAACATGATGCTTAGTGACTGCTATAAATTATCCCTGTATACTGTTGCCCTTGTAACTTGCCATATTGCTGGAAAAGATCTGCATATATTGATCAATTTACTCCATTTAACAAGTAACTATACAATTAAAAGTAGTTCTCTGTGTGGTGATCTTTGAGGAATGCTGTGTGTAAGGAGATGCTTGAGATTATCACTATTAATGTTCACCGTTCTGAGGAAGTTTAACGGTGTTATGTAGTTTCGTGAAACACATTGACTGTAACAAGATATGAGAATTAGCTGCATAAGGAACCTTTGAAGAAAACAAGTATGGTAGATGATCGGAAGCCCATGAAGGAAGAAAGGGTAATATGATATGAGAAAGTATAATTGAAGTTAGAATTTTTTCATACTCATTATGGGCCCTCAGTCTCCCCACAGCCATTAAGTGCAGCCCCACTATCTCACATGTCCAGTACTTTCTGGCATCCAAGGACATTGGGCATGGGAACAAGTGCTGGGGACTGTGATAAGTCAAAAGATTGGACCAGGTTTCAAGTGTCAATAAGCTCACCACAGAGTAGCACAGTCTGCGTGGTGTTGTCTGCACTACCTCTCCAAGATGCTGGATTTACACAGTACTTTACTTAAAAAGGCAGTTTTTATTTATTTATCTATTTATTTATTTACTTACTTACTAAAATGTTTAACCATGGAAGAGCACTGATCCACCTAGACCATTTTCAGACTCAGCACAGCAAAAAATGACCAAAGAAATTATACATATCAAGAATTCAGTCAGAAAACAGACAAGAAGAGTACCTGCACACTACAATAAAATTATATAGAATAATGATTATATTGTATAATGTTTCTTTAGAGAAAAATATATACAAGAACAAATCATTTTCAGACTGTACACCTTGCATGGGATGTGAAGGAAAGTACAGCAAGCGCAAATTAGGGGAAGCAGGGAAAGGAACGAGTTAAAAGGGGTACGTTTGCAGCGACCTCCTATGCAGGTTAAGGAGATCAGGCAGAACTATAGAGTTTTGGGACATGTTTCCTGGTAAGCTAGGATGCACCCAATCTGAAGAAGCACCATGTAATCAAAGAGATTCTGTGGCCCATCAAACAGGCCCTTTACAGCGTGATTAAGTTAAGCACTATACGAGTGCTATATGAGATGTTGGATCTGGGATTCACTCGGGTATCTAATAGTGTATTTCTGCTTTAATATATCTTATGACAAAATATAAGCTAATAAAAATATATTGTTTCAATTTTAACATAGTAAAAACATACATTCTTGATACCAAGTCCGAAATAGTCTTAAGTTCAAAAAGCCTTCAAGTGGAGAGATGGGTGTAAGGTGGTACATGGGGATCAGAGGAGGGGCCCCACCAAAGTGGTGCAAGTTGGGCTCTCCAGTTACCAAGGCCAGCCATGCAGTGTTCATCAGACATTCACTCTTATCTTTAAATATTTTTTTTATTACTTTGGAACAGGTACTCATAGTATTCTGTATAAAAGTTATTCCTGAGTGCTCACTGACATCTGCTCATACCGACAATACTTTTCCGGCGTTTCAACTGTATCCAGAGCCATCCAAGCTAAGATAAGAATATTTTCTCGACTAACTGCACTTGTACTTGCTTTATGCAGTGATTACTTTTTTGTAAGCAAGAAACATCTTTATTGGATTATCAATTATGACATAGGCAATCATCCATTTATATAAATCAAAACAAAGCATATTGGCCTATTTTCAGTTGCAAACATTATACATCACATATAATCTTCTGTACAGTCATTGTCAAACGTTACATAAATCATTCAATTACTGCCTTCCATTAAACCTCATTCCTCCTTCGAAATATTATTCCTCATGTATTGTTCCTACAGATACCATTTTTTCTATATAATTTGTTCCTACCCTTTTCTAAAGATCCCACTTACAATTATTTTATCTCTGTTACTATTTTCATTATTTCTAGTATGGTAAGTTTAGAGTTTGATTCCCATTTTCTAGCAATTGTTTGTTTTTTTGACAAAAGCCACCAGAATTAAACTCAGCAAGGCCTTACTATGTCTATACAATTCAGATTCTATATCAGAGCTAAAAAAATAATTTACTTTGTTATGCCAGTTTGCTCACCAAGCATTTCTGGCAGAGTAGTCTGCAGGGAATTTTTAAAGTCTGTCAACTTATTACACTCTCAAAAATATATGTTTCAAATTACCTCTTTCTTCCCTATCATACTTCCAACATTTGCTATCGACCCAAGGAAAAATTCATTAGAGTCTACTTCGGGTATAAAAATACTTATGCAAACACTTCCAAACAAAGATCCTAAATATTCTAGACTTTGTTGCATAGTTGAGCCGTGCATATATTCTCCCATTGTTTCTTTCTGAATTGCTTATCCAATCTGTCTTCCCAATATTTTCTAAACTCCTCTGATTGATTCCTATAGTTATCTTGCAATATTTTATATGCCCTACTAATTATCCAATTTTTGACAGCAGCTTCTCTGCTGGTCTTTCATTTGCAATCCTCCTATTCCTTTCTCTTTGCCTATACTCTGGTATCAATCCTTGATACCAAAGACAATCTTGAACATTTTTAAAGGATTTATTTAATTTTGTGACAAAAATAGTAATTTCTCTGTTTGTCAGCTTTTCTAGTCTGTGTGCCTACATATTTCTTTGCAGAAGGGCAGATTAACCAGGGACTTAGTTGTTTGGTAGTTTCTTTAATCTGCATTTGAGAGCTGATTTCGCTGTGCTTTTTACATTAAGAAATTCCAGGCTCAGACATCTTGCATCAGAATGTGTTTACATAGTCTCTCTAGGTTGGTAATTACTGCAGGAAGCTCAAAGTGTGGTTAATATACTGGCTAGAAGGCATAGCAGTCAATTTTCAAACCTTTTTTCTCTGCAGAGCTGCCCACCAGGCAGTGGTGGGTAGCAGTGCCCCGGAGGGATACAAACCCCTAGACAGTAAAATTTACTTATAAAGTTAGGACTAGATTTGAAAGCTGTTAAAAGGTGTGGGATTGTGTGAAAATAAGCTTACAGCAGCTATCTTGTGGATCAAATAGCATCACCATATCCTATATAACATCTTCCCCTTAACCGCAGAAACTAGCCTAGGAGACCCCTCTTAAAGTGCAATTCTTAATCCTCAGCAGCCAACCATATTACAGGGCCACAGAACATGAATATGCAATTTCCAAATGACTCTGTGGCCAGCATGGTAGATTTGGGTATAGCAATTGTTTCCTGTTCTCATACAACCAGTTAATCATTAAAGAGAATAGCAGGATATGCAAAATATGTAAATACACAACTTCATTAAAGGCAAAACCTTACATACAAATAAGGTTGTGAGGAATACCTACACTATATCCCTCACACATATGGCTTACCAATCACGCAGACTGTTTTATTTTGAGGCACTTAAAAGAAACCTTCCCAAATCTCAAAGACCTCCAAAGCCACCTAATGGCAATACCATTCCTCACCAAACACTAAAGCACACACCAGAAATAATACCAGTCATTTCATGTAAGCCTGCACCTAATGTTCAAACAAGTGCAAAGCCCATAAGGCAAGCCTACACTTTACCTTATACTCTTGTCATTGGGGTCTCCATTGTGTGACACACAGTGTCTCACTCTCCAGATTAGACAAGAAGATAATGGTTAGTTGCCTATCTGGAGCCAGACTCCACAATATCACATGTGGATTCAAGTTAGTGCACCCCAGGTACCAATGTGATTCTGTCATAGTTCATGTGGGTGTAAATGACCCGAGATATACCTCACTAGACTATATGTAGAGAGACATAATGGATCTCTTGGCACATGTGCCACAGACAGGTACGAGCCTTGCATTGAGCAGCATTCTACCTTTATCAAGCATGCTGCCACAAGTTGAACATAAAACTATTGATGTTAATAACTGGTTTAGATATTTAAGTTACTCCAGGGGGATACAATATCTGTCAGCTTGGGAGAATATGGTTAAAAGATCATGTTGCTTTGCCAAGGATGGGTTGCACCTGTCCTCCCTAGGCTTTCAGATACTGGCTAAAACTTTATCCACCCCCTTAGCGATTTTTTTTAGGCAATGTCAAAAAGATAAAACTATCACTTAGTAAAAATGTCTACAATCAACATTAAGCTGTTACATCTCAATGCTTGTAGTCTAAACAAAAAAAACACCCTTCAAATTCTCCATGTTCTGGACAAAGTAGACATCTCTGCTTTGACTGAGACATAGCTTAAAGACATAGAAAGTACTCTGGAAGTTCAGGGCTTTAGTGCCTTCCACACATTCAGACCAACAGCAGGACAGACTGGAGCCAAAGGTGGAGGTGTTTCAATCTTTGTTAGTAACAAACATACCTCCACATTGGTTAAACAGGATGCATGTCACACTATATAAAGTCTCTCACCATGTCATGGCTAGCTACAGGTCACCATCTATGCTCCTAGAGTTTCATGACTCTTACCTAAACCTGTGAGAGGTGATCACCATCAAACCAAACACTCTATTCATGGGTGACTTTAACTACCCTTCTGTAGAGTGGGAAATGTACACTGCCTCAAACATACAGATTTTATTAACAGAAGCACCTTAGAGCAGACAGTGCAAGCGTCAACCAGAGAATCAAATATATTGGATTTGGGACTCACAAACAAGTGACAGCACTAGAAACACTAGATACAGGCATCTGAGCTTTGCTTGTGACATAAACAGAATATGCTGCAGAGACGGATGTGTCCCAAAGAATCCCTGCACTACGGAATAGGCTCCCCCATCCATGTAAAGCAGAGTTTATCTTTGACTCTATTCAAATGAAACCTTGACAACTGGACAGAAAATCATAAATTTACGCACAATCTAGTCCCAAAGTCTCTTATGGAAAGAGGCCATCACTAAGAAAAGTATTGTCCTAACACCCCCAACAAATCCTTAGCTACCTGCCTACTAACATGCCCCATATGATTCATGGGAACCAAATGTTTTGGGGTGTATGACCAGGCTTGTAAGGGCCCTAGAGGTCATTAGCCTACTAACAACCTATGACCCTATGTTGTAAAGCATCAAATAAGGAATAATTACATTTTTAATAGTTTTGCACAATATATTATGCATAGGTGATGCACTTAAGTGTGCACCTACTGAATCACATGAAGTGGTTCATTTAATAAAAAAGTATTACTTCACTTCACACCTTTCAATTGAATGAAAAATGTATCACATTTTTGTATTATTCAATGTATACACAGTTTGAAATTTTACATATATGAAATTACTTCTGTTCTTTGTTAAGGTACTGCACATTGGAGTATTTCATTTTCTCATACACCATAAGATGTGTCCACAGAGGCATAAATCATTATTGTGCAACACTGAGAGTGAAGTGGCAACAGTGCTAGTTTGCTTGGCAGGATACTTGTGTAATCTTTTTATTTATTTTTCAAGGAGCATTTTTCTTAATAGAGGGTAGTACTTGATAATCGTCAGCTGTAACACTGATAATGGATAGATCATTTATGGTGTAAATCAGTGTAATCTTAATGTTATGATATACAGTTTTCTTTCCAGATTTTTTCCCAAACACCTTTATTGAATTATCATTTGTGGCACAGGCAAATTTACATTCATATAAAAGTAATCAAACTATATTAACATGACAGATATTATACTTCACATATATTGCTATATATCATATAACCTAGGCAATATTACATAAATCATTCAATTCCCAATACCATTATTGAAATGACATGAAATCAAAGGCAAAGTGTCTTAACCCAGGGTTACATTATACACTCAAGATTTTATTAATTTTCTTTCTACTTAAATAGCTTCTATGATTGTATTTATCAAGCAGCAACTTATTAAAGTGCACATTGCCACAAAATATTTGTAGCGTATCCAGCTGTAAAAGTAATTTAATGTTTTGTTTAATACAAGTTGAACTGGAAAGACATCATAATTCATTAGTATGTGTATGTATGTACAGCCTCTGTACAGCTCGTCTCTGAGTGAAATGTACAAGTCTGTTGTTTAGATTAAATCCACATGATATTTACTTAAAACATCAAGCCGAGTATGTAAAGCATAGTGGAAAACAAAAAATACAAAAGAATTGTATAAACAGGTCACAAAAGTACCCATCACAGAAACAGACGAGCTGTACAGAGACATAAAAATATAACAATTATTAACGAAGAAATATTGATTAGCACAGATAGATTAGGTGCAATGAAAGTCTGTGCTTAGCTGTGTTCCTGCTTAACAAATTGAAAGCATATAGATAAACTTAATTGAAATGTGTACAGAAGTAAGCATACATCTTAGGCAAATGCAGCCAGTGATCACTTCAGTACCATGCTGAATAGCAAACGTAATTGTGTCATAAATATTGTAAAACTCCCATCAGAAAAAGTTGACTCATTATATCTGAGTCACACCTCCAGATGCATCTACAGTTAACTCCTACTGACGCCTCTAGGTGTCAAACATTGCTTGTTCATATTTGTATCAATAATTCAAAAAAACATGCTATGTACAAGGTTTTAAAAGATTTCATCTTAAAGCTTATACAATGGCAAAATCAACTGCATTATTTAACCTCTGAATAGTGCAGGTAAATGGATACTAACTTTTGTTTTTGTGATATTAATTTATGTAGCTATAATCCTCACATTTTTCTAAACATCTTAACAACCAAGTAATGCAGACAGAACTCCTTAGCCTCATATGAAAGCTGTCAGCTAGATGAATAAAATGCTGCTGACAGTATGTGTGTATCTTCAGTGGTTGCTGAAATATTGTAAGTTATTTACAAAATATTTCAAATGCAATAGTTACTTTGTTTACTGTTGCTTATAAAATTCGGTTTAAGACTTAGAACCTAAAGAATACTAACACTATAAAAATAGTTTTGCGAAAGAGTTTGTCATTTACACTTCTTCCATAGCCCTTATAGTTCCAGAGATATCAACATTTGTTTGAAAGTGAGGGCATAATTTGATTCTGTCAAAAGGCTTAGGCTCCACCCACTGGAAGTTGCAGTGCAAACTTCTTGAGCTCCATTGGAGTGAATGAGTTAAAGAACCATCTTACATGTGTTCTCTATGCAGCAGAACAGGAGATTTCCTATAATTAATCCAGGAGAACAGAAAGCTAAAGAGAGACAGAGGGTGCTTGTGAGTATGCAAAAAAAAAAAAAAAAAAACATATATATATATGTGTGTGTTTTTTTGTTTTTGTGTGTGTGTGTGTGTGTGTGTGTTTTTTACCTTCCGTTTACCGAAAATGCTTTTTCGGTGAAAGCAGTTTCGGTAAACGGTGCTCGGTAGGGTTGGATTCGGACAGTTGGTCTTTCGATCAACTGTCCTAGATCTATCTATATATATAGATATAGATATATATATATATATATATAGATATAGATATAAATATAGATATGGATATAGATAAAGATATAGATATAGATATATATATATATATATATATATATATATACACACACACACACACACACACACACACACACATATATATATATATATATATATATATATATATATACACACACACACACACACACACACACATTTTATATATATATATATATATATATATATATATATATATATATATATATATATATATACATTTAAGAAAAATTTTAAATTTAAAAAAGAAATTTTAAGTAACTAATGAAGTTTTCTTTTCTTTTTTGAAATTATTTCATAACTATAAATGCAGATGTAAGTCATACACAAAGATAGTACGAGTACACTGTGTTCAGTACATTATTGCAGCACATATATGTCATATGCCATATCAGCCAGAAATTTCAAATGTATTATCATTTCTTATATCACACCAGGATATAGCCTTAGTATCAGTAGACTGCAAATGTAAAAATCACCACAATCTAATTGCAATATACTGATTGTCCCATGTTTTCATAACCATTTCCCAGCATTTTCATTTATTTTAATAACATTTTAATAATATAAAATTATAATTTAAAGTTTCTCATCTTTATTGCTGTGTGTTATCTTAGCACATTTACTATGTTATAACTTGATATTCATAGTCTAAGTGGTGTTGATTTCTTCCTGTTTGATTTATGTATTTTATCCAGAGCTTTTCTCCCTGGGCCTCCACTGAAAATGGACCTGTTTCTAGTCAAACTTTCCTGGTAAACAAATGTAAAATAAATAAAATAAAATGAACTGTTAATGAAGATTGCACCAGTCTCTTACATGTATTTGTTTATCTCTCTCTACCTTCCAACTCTCTTTCACTTAATTCCCTCTTTATTTTCTTTTTCTGCCACTTCTGTTCAATGTTCCGCAGGTCCAGAATCCTTAGAAGCAGCCCAGTCAGATTCACCCTTCATTCATTCAGCATGGTGGCACTAGTCCTGTAGGCACCCTAGTACATGGTAACTTGGCAAGCTTCACAGATCATGTGCTTTGAGACATGGTCAAGAATGTGATGGAGCAGGCAGTAGACAGATGCTTTCATCCCATCCAGGATGCTATTCAGTGGTTTGAAGACACACTGCCCCAGTAGGTGCCTACCAGTGAGTTACTACAATCCCACTGTCCCCTCAGCCTTGGGATCCTCCAGTGCAACACCATCAGGCAGTGGAAACATTTGTATTCCTATGATACCAGTGGTCCCTCCTGACCTCAACCCCTATTCACCACCTTCCTTCCCTAATCCTTTCTCCTACACCCTCTAACCTACTTCGTACCCAAAAATTGCCTTCTTACTAAAAAGTATTTTAAAAACAGGTGGATCTATCCTCCACTAAAAATATAATATCTCTCTTCTCAGGCACAACCCTCTTCATGTGTTCCTTCTGTGTTTTCATCTTTATGTCTTCCTTTTTCAACCTTTCTTATCTTCCCATTTTACTCTTTACAGAATCCAACAGGTTGTCCATACAATGATACTCTTATATACACCCCCTTTATATTTTTTACAAGTTGATAAAAGCTGCTTTGAGCAGCTAGTTGTAAATACTTCAAATGTACTTGTTCAAAGCTGTGTTCATTGACATTATCTGAAAAATGTATGAAGGGCTATGAGCACTTATGTTTTCACATAGTATTTCACATATACTTAAGGATTAACATTACCAACTTTACAATTTTGCTGCAAGTGGGCATTTTTTTAAATGCCTTCACATTTACTTATTCATTACAAATAACTTGAAATTAGTGTATTTGCCTATAGGCATAGTGGCACCTTTCACAAATAAGCTCTACACAAGTGTGATCTCCAGGACTATGCATACCACCCTTAGCCTTAACTTAAAAAAAAACTATCATATGTGTGTAGATATATATATATATATATATATAATATATATATCCATATATATATAAATATATATATATATATATATATATATATATATATATATATATATATATATATATATATATATATATATATATATATATATATATATATATATATACACATACTACATATATACTTATTAATTGCAAGGACATTCCACTTCCTTAATAATCTCAGCTCATACGTTTGGCAATACGAGTAGCAGTCAGACATGTAGTACAGCATTACATTTTTCTCTGCAGAACTGCCAAATGTCATTTAGTGACAGTGAAATAGTTTTATCAATGAATTCTATTGCTTTGACTCTGCAGCTCAAGTACTAGTCAAATAATTAAAGTGAATACCAGGACACCTGTAAACATTACATTGGTCTGAATTAAATATGAATATCATATAATCCTACAACCACTGTTAAGATCTACAGTGTGATCTCTTAGAAGGGACCCAAGTACCATAAAAATCTGCACTCAGCTTTTAACGCTCTAACAATAAAATGAGCTGTTATTGTTGAGTATTAATGTACTATTAAAGGGATTAATGTCTAAATGAATTCACATACTCAGCACGCTTCTCCAGAAATGACAAAGCCTGATTAATTCTCATTATTACTTCTTTAAAGCCCTACCGACAAGTCTTCAGTTCTTTTACAATGTTAAGATGAGATAATTGGATTGTAGTATCACGGATGGCAAATGCTTCTTGACACAGCTGATGCAATAGTCAAGATATCAAAGGAAGTGAGTTCCACTTCAAGTATTTGTCAGGTTTTAATGATGAAGAATCCTTTTTTTTTTTTAATAAAATACAGCTGGGTCGGTCACCACAACACTTTAGATTCAAAGAAATAATTGAAGTAATAAGCATAAATGCACAAAACCTGAAGTACTCACTTCAAAATATTAAAAAATAAAAAAAGCTTTTCTGAGAGTAACTTTCTTAAATGTTTAACAGGTCGAGCACCTTCTGCGCAGAGTTTGCATGCCCTCCTTGTGGCCGAGTGCAGATAGGTGCGTGTGTGTATGTGTGTACCTTCTGTGAAGGTTGGGTGCCCGGCTGGCAACTCAACACCATAAAAACACCACTGCCAATTAATCTGCAGACCGGTGATCTGCTGTGGTGACCCCTTACTGGGAAAAGCCAAAAGACATTGTAGTATTTGTGAATAAGAGGCCAAAGTCCAAATTTTACAATGTTAAGCCAAATAAAGGACCAAACTTAAAACGGTTAACAGATGCAAAACCACAAGCAAGCAAAATGATTCAACAAGGGAAATGATTGCAAAACATGCCACACCTAACTACGATGTATAGTAGGATTATTGCATTCATACATGAAATGTGACCAAAGACCTAAGTTACATTCAACTGAAATAAAAGGCTTGATACCATTTAATTTCTCCAGTGAAACTGTCATGTCTGTAATGACATTACAACTTGCAATCAAAGTTAATGCACTGTCTTTGTTTAATTCTTTATACAGAAAAAAAGCATAAATTACATTCTGTCGTCAATGATACAGGGATCCTATAAAAGATGTTCCTATATAGTTCATTTTTCTGTCTCCAGACCCATGTTCCTGCTATGCAACTGTCATGTGTTAGCCGCAAATGAGTATCACACAAACAAGTAGCCTAAAGTAGGCTACATATTGTTATGATACATCATCAAATGGTTATATTACAAGTTATCTGATACTGCATGTTAGCTTTACTTAAGTCAAACTAGTTAATGTTCAGTGCAAATTGTTGTATGCACATTTCATGTGTGTACTATGAGTGTTAATTAGATATATAAATGCTGCTGAATTATTTTCTTATGTACCTATACTACTGTTGTCTTTTACTCACATTGTGTCTTAACTATTTGCATTGCTGTAAAGGCCAGTGCCATGGATAAAAATTATAATTAGTATCCGTCACCCTGGCTATTTAACAAAGAACTAATATAAAATTAAACAAAGGACACAGTAAATGCCAAAATACAGTGCAATATAGTGCTAAGTGAAGAGGAAAGTATTCAACTATATTTTTAGTGATAAATTGAAAGCTTTATCACTGTCATCTAAAGTGCAGCCATTAGAAATGATGAACTGCCACGAACAAAAGAGCACTTTTGTTTAAAACGTCATCTTTTCTATTTCAAGTGCTGCAAAGTACTTCATATATCTGTACTGATGTTAAAGTCAAGCAAGGAAATTCCCTCTATGAATGAAAACTAACGTTAAATGTGAAAAAGAAGGCCAGTGTGATCTAGCTACTAAAGACCCTCATAAACAGTTTCAGAACTCTCAACAGTTACTTTCTCACTTACAAGAACAGACACCATTCCGAGTGGGGCTAATGACAGTCAGACATATTTTGAGGCAAAAGTTAGAAGCCTAAGTACTGATGCAGTCATTACTTGTGAATTGGATTTGTACAGGTCTTGCCTAGATATCTAAAGACAGGCAGCCCAAGTAAGATTTTCATAGTGAATATATCAACAGGCTTTCCTCATCTCCTTTGAGCCAGAAAGGGAAGAGTACCTTTGCCACAGTTACGTTTTTGTGACATACTTTCCCACTGAAACATATTCTTTCACACCTGTAATCTGAACTAGGCAGAAAAGCACTAAATCAGTCACTCATGCACGGGTTTGGCATAATGGTAAAGGTCTTCACCTCACATTGTAGAAGGTACAATGTTTAATTTTGAGCCCAGGGTATTGGCTAGGTTTAAAATGGACCTTCAGGGCAGTTAGCCAAATATTCATCTGTGAGTCCCTGGGACTGTACAGAAGCAGGACAGGGAAACGTTAGCAGTAAGTACAAATAATCATCACTGATTTTTTTCTAGGACCTTTTCTAGTAAAAATCATGGCAATCTGGCAGTTAGTGCAAAAGCTAAAGCTGTGCCATAGGAGAAAGGCTTGAATCTTTTCACCTTCACTTATGTATTGTGTGACCTTGACCGAGTCACTTAACCATAAAGTGCTTTGGGGCAACTGGGAATTCAGGATAGGCTCCTTAATGGTCTTCTGGACCGCATGCATAACAACTATTTATCAAGCTTTTAACCATCTACTGATATGCTCTTAGAGAAAAGGCAACTAACAGATTTCATTGCAGCAAGGGTAGGAGCTTGCAATATAAACTTTGTAAATTCTGTATCGTTACAGAAAAGGGATCTCTGCTTGTGTCAGAGGAAATTTCAGATAGCTGAAAGACATTTCTGCAATAACTAAAGGCTCAGAATAAGTCTGAAGCTGAGTACTGAGAACAGTACCATAGCACCGTGCACAGCTTTATTATATGAGTAAACTAATCACAAGTTGCCAAACACTTAGTTCAAAATGAAAATATAAAGAAAAATATTACCAAAAATATACAGAGTACGAGCCATCCCAGCATCTATGTTTTGACAGTGACAGACAAGAAATATTCTCATCACAAAAGCATATTCAAGCATCTACACAAAGAGGCAGACTAAAGTATTTTTAAAATAATCTGACTTAAATCTCCTTACTCCTTCAACATAAATTCTGGGGACTCCATCTCATCCATGCTGCATCCTGGCAACAAAGAAAACCTCTGCCCAGACCCCAGCTTCTCCAACCTTGAATCAGCCAGCCAGTTCAACTCATTCTTTATAGACTGCATAGCTAAATTATCAGCCTCCTTCCCATTCCCCTCCTCCACCACCACCCCCTCCTGCCCCAACTACCACCCCAATCATCAACCTTCCTCTACATCATTCTGCCTCAAGCTCATCCCCACAAGCACTATAAAAAGACTTCTCCTCAAACTCAAACCCTGTTGCAATGCACCTGACAACCTTCCACCCGCCTTCCTCAAACAATCTGCCGACAGCATTGCCTATCCCATCTCTATTCTTATAAATAGATCCATACAAGAATCATATGTCCTTTCTATCTGGCACCATGCTTACATCATCCTCCTCCACAAAGGTGGCAAAAATACTGATACCACCAACTTCAGGCCTATTGCCATCCTTTCCCCTCTTTTTAAAATACTAGAGAAAAGAATACAAGCACAACTCATGTCACACCTGACACTAAACAATCTCCTCACCCCTATCCAACATGGCTTCCGCCCTGGCCACAGCACCAGGACTGCCCTTCTTTCCTTTCTTGAAAGCATAAACCTTGAACGCAACTCAGGCAAGTTCATATCCACACTATTCCTAGATCTGTAAAAGGCCTTTGACACCATCTGACACACCCTACTTATATCCCAACTGTCCACCCTACAGCTCTCTCCCACCACCATCACCTGTATTTTCACAGGTACTTGTCCAACCGCCAACAAGCTCTCCAATGGAAAACTTCAACCTTCCCTTTCCTTCCCACAGGTATCCCACAAGGTTCTGTTCTTGACCCTCTTCTCTTCAACCTATTCATTAACAACTTTCACCAATCCATCCTAGACTCATCTATCATCCAATATGCAGATGACTCAGCAATCATCTGCTCAGCCTTCTCCCCCTCCAACCTCCTGGCAAAAACCCAACTAGCCTTCTCCAAAACAGAAACCTGGATACAGTCTCACCATCTGCCACTAAATGCAAATAATACAAGTTAATGTTTTTCCCCTACCAAAAACTCCATTGACAAATCCATATTCACCATACAGAGCCAAAACAACAATCTCCTTGAAATCGTTCCCAACACCAAGCTTCGTGTCATCATTATTGATGAAGAACTAAAATTTGACACCCACATCCGCAACGCAATCAAGAAAACTCACCAAAAGTTAGGTCTCCTCTACAGGCACAACTACTTCCTAAGCCCCTCTACCCATCCACCTTCCTACTCCCCTCCTTTATGTATGGTGCCCCCTCTTTTCACCAATCTCCATCTTGGTCTTCCGTCCAAACTTGAATCCTGCTACCACAAGATCTCCAAATTTGCAACCAATTCAAAAAACTCATCCCACCACTGCCACTCCTTCCGACCCCTCAACTGGCTTGAACTACCTAACTATCTCAGTTACCTACAACTCACCATTGCCCACAAGCTCATCTTTAAAACTTTAAAACTGCCAACTAGCTAATTCCTTAAAACCTTACATTCCCAACCTCTCACTCAGATCCAAAAAACAAAATCTCCTTCAGGTCCACAAACATGCATGACCTCCTGGCCATTTATTGCTGTCCCACTCCTTAGCTAAACAGTGGAACTCCCACCCCACACACCTACACAACCTACCTAACCATACAAATTTCAAATGTCAGCCCTTGCCATACTCCAACTTAAACCCGCCCCCTCATTCCACCTTGCATTGACTCCTCCAGCTACCTCTACAATTACTTCATCCCACCCAAAACAATCCCTCCCTTACCAAAAACTAATTTTCTCTCTAATATCTATTGTACTGTACTTTCTAATCTCAAATATACTATAAGCCTCTCCATGCATAATATTTTCCTAACCTACTAATGGCTAGTAGCGACATATTTTGAAATGTTAAACTTACAATTTAGTTTATAACAAAAATATTCACTTTATGTAAATGTTGAAATTTATGTATTGAATTATGTCTTTCATTTTTGTAACATTGTGACAAGCCAATTGCAAATATCATGGAGCTTATCTGTAAATGTTTAATTATCTGTATGAACTATGTCCTTTTGCAACATGTGAAATGTAACTTGCAATTATTATGGAGCTTTTTTCCCCAGGCCTCCACTGAAAATGGGCTCTTCTTGGCCCAGTGGACTTCCCTGGTCATCAAACTTAAATAAATAAATATATAAAATAAATAAATATTTTTATTAGCATTGGACAGGATGGTCCATGGGAGGTGGGGACACTTTTGGCAGAAACCAGACAAGACAATAAAAAGATGGCGCAGTGGTGCAGTGGTAGCATTATCACCTCCAACAAGAGGTTCTCTGGTTCGATTCTCGACTGGGGTGCCTTCTGTGTGGAGTCTGCATGTCTTCCCTGCATTCATGTGGGTTTCCTCCCATGTTACATGCATCTGGAGTGTTTCTCCACAGGCCTCTGCTGAAAAGTGGCTCATTCCAAGTTGGACTTTCCCAGTTAACAAATGTAAAATAAAATAAATAATGAAATGACAGTGATTTAAAATACAATAAAATGCAAAAATAAAAGGATATGACAATTATAATGAAAATAGATATGGGATACAAAATATATGGTTGAAGAGAGAATAATACAACAGACAGAATGTATAAATGTGGGCAAACAGCAATGCACAGTATAATAAGAGGCAACCATGGAGTGATGAGTGAGGAAAAGAAGAGATGGACAGAAATATAAAGGAAAATATTAATAAAAATAGAGGAATACTGTAAGGAAGGTGAGTAAAGCAGATGGGCTAACAAAGTATTTAGATCATTGGTAAAAGGTGATTAAGTATATATTATGGAAGAAAGATGGCAGCTGGACAGGAGCTAGGTCAGCTGTATGTAGTACAAGAGAACAACTATAAACCATTAGATATTACTGTAGCTTAAAGGATGTAATGTTCTCAATTAGTTCTCAATTTGTATGAGAGTAAAGGGTGGAATTACAGATTTTGGAGAGACAGAAAGAGTGCAAGGGGTTGCTAGAAGTGTTTGTTGATTTTGCAACTGTCAGCAGCATTTTGTCAGTAGTACAAAGAGTTCTGGCAGCTACAGAATGTTAAAGTATATCATAAAGACACATTGCACTGTAGATGAAACTGTCTTTGTTGATATTGTATGTCATATGAAACATCACTGACTGAATGTGCTTTGATTAATATCTCAGCTTCTCTGTGCAAAACCTATGATTAATGTAACCTTGTGTTTTATTGAACAAGTTGTTCTAGTATTATGCTATACAGTGATTGCTCTATTGGTATGAATGTTTGCACTGCTTATTTGCATTGGATTAGATATTTAAATGACTTGCTCTCTACTTTTTACTAATCAATATCTACTCTCCCTGTTCTCATACCATTTATCTACATCTATCTCTAGACTCTCTCTACCTCCTGTATGACCTTACTAACACTTTACTCCCCTGTAGAAAGCAATATTTCTGCCTTAATTCTCTACCCCTTCCCTGCATCTACTAGAATATCTAACACTTGTCTCTCTCTCTCTCTCTCTCTCTCTCTCTTACAGTTAACCCTCCTCGGGTGCTCCACCCCATCATCCAACTAAATGGGTTTTTCCCTCCCGCATACCCCAGGAGACTTCTATGAATATTATCTGCTAGCCTGGCTTTACAGAAAGCTATCAAAGGGAGGAATCCCAAATTCAGAACCATACCAATGTATGTAGTTTAAGGTTAATACCTGAACAACTTAATATTTTGTACCACCTATATGTACTAGCCTGCCTTCCCAAGTGTGCATGTTAATCAGCCTATCACAGACACTTGGCCACTTTTCCCCCCTCCAGTCCTGACTTAACCTCATTTAATATTATAGAATCTGCTCTTGTGAATCCCACAGGTTGATATCTCCTTCACCCACTAGGTGGCACTATCTACCACTACAACTCTATATAGCCGGACAACTTTTATTATCCTAAGGATTTTAATTTTGTTTTTTGTTTTTATTCCCATACTAATTACAGGTTTAGATAACTACTCCTACCCTCTATCCCTAAACCTGTTTAAGTACAAACTCCCATCATCCCAAAGCCCAGACCAACAGTAGGTCTGTAACTTACACTGAATACTTTCTTGCCTGTTGTTTGAACACCAGTGGCTGATACTTTCTCAGCTGCACTGATTTCTTTTGCTCTTGCCCCGCTCCATTTGCCCTATGGGCTCACTCCGCTCCCTTACCCTACCCCCAATTCCCACCCACCTCCAGGGATCCTACTCTTATACCATCTAACCACACCCCTTCCCTCTTCCACTAATCTCAAACCCTTTAACATTGTTAATTAACACCAATTCCCTCGTTTCACTTACCTATCCCAATTTTCCCTAACTACACCTTCCACCTATTTTCTTCCACACACAGCATATTTCTAAGCCTATAACTAGAACCTAACGACATACTCTTCCAGATGTATAAGCTTTTACAGAGGTTATTCATACTTACACTTCTACCACCTCTAACTTTAGCTTACCTGCTAACCTCCTATGAACACCCAATATATCCACATTTTCTCCACCACAATACACTATCTACCTCTTCTTCTCTACCTATTCTCACTAACCATGTTAACATAACATCTACACCCAGCTATCTACTAGCAAAATACCATAGGATAACCCACATTAGATATGACTCTCCCAATCCCAGAAAATCTATAACACTTTATAGTAAATTCCCAAATCCTAGATTTCAAACACTACTCCTCTCCTTAAAAGATGGAGACATTCAACCAAACCCAGGCCCAATAACTGCTACTACCACTCAACCCCATATCCCCAAACCCCCATACTATCCAGTCCCTTACCAAACCACCTAACTCACTCTTATTAGCTTACCTCAACATACGTAGCATTAATAACAAAGTTGCATAACTCCATGCTCTCCTGGAAGTCTACTCCTTTGACATTCTTTGTTTAACAGAACCTTGGTTAAAACCTGTAACTAAATACAATGAAGTCATCCCACCTGGTTATAGTATCTTGTGACTTGACTGTACAACCAAAAAGGGTGGTGGTGTAGCTATCCTTTTTAAATCTGGGCTACAGATTACCACCAACGACTGTAAACCACCTCAAGACTCCAATGCTGAAATTCTTATTACTAAGCGTTAACGTAACAAATTCAAACCCATTTATATTATCTGTACCTATCTTCCACCTGGTAATAACATTGCTACAATAGAGAATATCCTTTGTTGGTTATCCCAAAATTTACCCCAAGAAACCATAATCCTAGGTGTTTTTAACATGGATTGGAAGTGTTGTAGCAGTACCCACCCTACAAGCCATATTAACCTTTTTGGTCTTTCACAAACCATTACCTCCCCTACCAGGATAAACAAGCCTAATAAGAAAGAAAGCACCTTAGATTGGATTCTCATAAATAATCATCCCCAGACATATGAATCTGGAATCCTCCCAGATGATGTAAGTGACCACTCACTAACCTACATCATCAGGCATAAAAACAATCTGCCTAATCCAACCATATATAGGACAATTAGAACCAAGAAAAACTTCAACCCCAATCTCTTCCAAAGGAAACTAAGAGCATGTAAATGGTCTCCCTTAAAATACCTCATACTGGAGGAAGCTGTTAATTACTTTAATTTAACTTCCTAGCCATACTAGACTACCATGCCTCAACCCGCTCTATTAGAATGAGAACTAAATCTGCCCCACGGCTTTCAAAAGAAACCAGGCAAAAAATCCAGCTCAGAAATAAATACTGGAATAAATCTCACTTAACTAAAAACCCAGTAGATCAACAAAACTTCAGGCAACTAAGAAATGAAACCAGCAAAGATGTATTGTCTGACAAAAGAAACTACTACCTACAATTCCAGCAGACTCATCATAATAAACCACAAAAGTTCAGGCCAATCCATCACACCAAACCCACAAGGCACAGACCAAGAGAATCCCAAGCAGACTGCTAACGCCTTTAATATATTTTTCACTGAAGCCATTCAAACCCTTGCCAGTCAGTTATCCACTCAGGACTTCTCTATATCCAACTCTACCACTAACCCATGTCCTCCATTTCTCCTCCAACCAGTCTCAACTACATATATTCTTGCCCTTATCCAAAAACTGAAACCATGCACTCCTTCAGCAGACCAACTACCCACTGAATATCTACAAATGGCAGCCAAATCTATCACCTAGCCCATTTCCATTCTTATCAACAGAACCATCAGTGAAGGACATATCCCTAGAATATGGAAGGTCTCCCATATCATCCCTCTTCATAAGGGAGGTAACTCTACTGAACTCTCCAATTACCGTCCCATTGCCCTACTGTCTCCCCTAGAAAAGATCATGGAAAAATGCATCCATAGACAATTGCTAGACCACCCAATCCAAAATAACTTACTTTCCAACTCTCAACATGGTTTTAGACCTTCCCACAGCACTACTACTGCCCTCCATTTCTTCATAGACTGTATCAACCAAAACTGTAACCTCAAAACCTTTCCTCTGCACTGTTTATAAATCTGTCTAAGGCGCTTGATATGGTAAATCACCAGATACTTATAAATATCCTCAAATCTCTGTCACTAGATGCATTAGCTATAAAATGGTTCCAATCCTATTTGAACAGACAGCAGGCCGTTCTTTGGCATAACACTCTATCTTCCCATCTGCCCGTTAACATAGGTGTCTCTCAAGGGTCCATATTAGGACCTCTCCTATTTTCTCTATTTATAGACGACCTTCAGCTAGCAATCCCACAAGCTACTGCAAACAATATGCAGATGATTCCACACTTATATGCTCAGCCACATCCACATCTGAACTTCACTCCCTTACCCAAAAGGTCTTTAACACAGCTGAACAATGGTTTACTCTATGCTGTCTCCTTCTGAACCCCAAAAAAACTAAACTCCTCCTTTTCAGTCCTACTTGTAATCCCCCCCATAGACTTCACAGTAACATCCAATAACAGTAATCCCATATCCCCAGACCCAATTACCAAACTACTAGGTGTCACCATAGATAACAACCTTAACTTTGTCACCCATATTAACAATACCTTAAAATCTGTTAATAGAAAAATAGGCTCTCTCTACAGGATTAAACCCTTCCTCTCTCCTGCAGCAAGAATAACTATTGCTCACACTCATCTAATATCTACTCTCCTCTATGCCTCACCCATATATACTACTCTCTCTAAAAACAACTTTAATAAATTGGAAAATTCCTACAATAGCATAGCCAGATTTGCTACCAGTAACCCTTTCAGAATCCACCACTATATTAACCTAAAGCAACTAGTATGCCTTGAATTACAAAATCAGCTTAAATTCCACCAACTTACTATTGCCCACAAAACCCTTTACCATCCTTCCAACAATCTAAAGACCTTTATGTTCTTCACATAAATTTCTTGTAAATATTTGTAAATCAAACAACAGGGCTGGGGACTCTCTTTTCTCTAATACTGTTGGAAAATCCTGGAACTTTCTTCCTAGCGAACTTTCCCCTCTTCCTTCTATATCACTCTTTAAAAACAAACAAACTTTTCCTCGGAACACACTGGTTGTGCCCCTGTACTAAACCTGACTGATTTACTAGCGCACTTACTTAGATCCACCTACCCTCTTCTTTGCAGTAGTCTTGTTCCTTTTCTTAGAAACAACTGACCTAGTCCTTCAAGATATTTTTACTCACATCCTCAGAATTTAAGGAGACTACTTTTACTCATATACTGTATATTTCAGCTCCTTTTTTTTCTTTATGACAACTTGTTCACTAATATATTGTATAACTCAGCTGCTATCTTTTTACATGTTGTATTGCAACTAAATTTGTATTATACTAATTGTATCTGTATATTTAGCACTATGCTATGAACAAATGACCTCTGTGATCTTTCTCTGGTCTGTACCTGCAATGTTCACTGTACACATTAATTTTTTGTATAAGTGGTTGTATTTTGCTTCCTCGGAGCTTATCTCCCCAGGCCTCTACTGAAAATAGACATATATCCAGTTAGACTAGC
This sequence comes from Protopterus annectens, assembly GCF_019279795.1. Taxonomy (NCBI): domain Eukaryota; kingdom Metazoa; phylum Chordata; order Ceratodontiformes; family Protopteridae; genus Protopterus; species Protopterus annectens. The sequence goes on from NC_056733.1 coordinate 402,467,578, forward strand.
CCGGTCAACAAATGTAAAATAAAATAAAAAAATATATAATACTGCAGCCTTTGTCGAGTTTACATATGAGATTATGGGTGATGACTTTATGTATTTAATTTATTTTATGTGGCATTATCTGTCAGGGTACATTTTGACCCTGTTGAGGATGGCGAGGTGATAAGTTTTTTTTTTTTTTTTTTGAAGTTTACATGGAAGTCATAGCTTAAGTATTCATCAATGATGAGCCAACATTTGGGTTTCTAATTCAATCTTAGTGCTGTTAGATGAGTTTGGGGAAATGTGAATGTTTTGTTCAGTTAGTTACTTGGAGTGAATAGGATCAATTTAGATCTTTTTTTTAGAAGTACTTGTCAGTCAGAAAGTCATGCCTCAATGGAGGTGAGGGATATTTGGGTGAGTTGTTGTAGTTTATATAGGTTAGTGATGGCTAGGTATTGTATGATGGTGGCAAGTTTGGTTGCTCTGCAGATGTCATTAATAATTATGCTACAGAGCATGGGACATTGGACTGAGTCTTGAGAAATGCCTAATGCTACAGGGAGAAAGGAAAAAATATCACATCCAAAGAAAGAAGGAACACTGTTGTTGCAGAAACCATGAGTAGATAAAATGACGTAATATGGAACAATTAGTAGATAGTATGAACAGTCCACCAGTTTTTATATCCTTTGCTTATCGTCAAGACACTTTAAACTTATTTCCAAAAACTTTTGAATATACTTGCAATTAAGGGACACCTTTTATCACTCCCCTTATTCAGCCTAATGAAAAAGTGTCACCTTACAACGGAATATAATGGAGTTACCAGGTATTAAAAATCATGACTCTCAAATGGAGCATCTAGTATATATTTGGTTCACTGAAAGTTAAGTTTTGACAAAACCAAACAAATGGCACTTGATCATTTCCATAGTCTGGAGGGGATATCAGTCAAATATCCTCATGGAGTAATATCACCTCCTACACCAGCTGTCAAAAACTTCTAGGCTCTTACATCAATTAAAGCTAGCGTTCAAAAAATACTGGACACCAGCTACACCACAAGTAAAAGGATGTGGTCATTCAAGAACATGTTAAGTTGCCCTGAGGCCCTAGCAGATTAATCGCATACATATGGGACCAAAGGGGTACGGATGTATGTACATTTTGGAGTAGGATACTCAAGGGGTTTCTCTAGCATAATGTTAGTTTCAGAGTGAAGCTTGATCCTAGTGTAAGCTTCAAGACTGCTGTATCCTTTAAGTAATTGCTTAAGAACTACTCAACTGATGTGTGTATGTCTACATAAATATATCTATATGTATGTGTATATATATATATATATATATATATATATATATATATATATATATATTTGTATCTCTATATACAGATACAGAAAGAAAAGCAACAAATAACTATAGTTAGAGTTAATGTGCACATTTATATCTATGCACTATGTTAGTGTATTCTGTCTATTTGATCGTAATAATAATTCTTCTCTAATCTAATAAGATGTGTTATTTATATTTTCCTTTTTCCTGTTGTTTATAAACTTTACACTGCTTTAGAAATGTTAATGTTTGTGGTCTAGTCAGCTGTTTACCTTGCTTTGTACAACTGCTTTTGGCAATAACAAAGAAAAAGGAAAATATGTCATTTTGCCATTTAAACAGGTTCATATGTAAGTACTAGGCTAGCTGCCATTGCAAGATTATGCCTAGCCAATTTCATTTTTATTTTGCTTGAATTAAAGAATTCTGTTTGGTGGTACCTTGGCCTTGTTCATCCCATGGGCAGTGATTACATATTACACCTTTTAAGTAATTGGTGCATTTTCCATGCTTTATTTGTGCATCTCACTGAAATTTTTAGTAAGAAAGTGCTTTTCCTATCACTATTGCTGCTATTAGACTGTCTTGAAATCACCTTCTATAAGGGATTTCTAACTCGTTTAAGTTGTTTGTAGTAGCATTGCTCTTGTGGGATTCTTTTTACTGTGTTTTTACATCAGCAGGACTGGAGTATTCATCTTGTGGCAGAAGGTGTTTGCTTGGTCTGTATGAGTTGGTAAACACACAAAAGGGCTCACATTGTAGTTGTTCTATTGGCCAAAGGGCTCAAGTAGTCAGTTTTCATATTTCTTTCATTGTTGGTAAAATTTAGCATATTGGCAGAAAGATGCTCACCATACACCTTGGAGGCCAGTAGTGCCCTACAGAGACCTCTAAAAAGCAAATGTTCCCTACACAACTGTCAAAAAGTGTACCCTGTAAAGTATAGAGCAAAACCCTTACATGTCACCAAGCTTAGAGCAGCTACTTCATACATCATGTTACAATACCATTACATTTAGTAGAATTTAGTATTTTATTGCCTAGTCTGTCCCAATAAAGCACCCTTAATAGCCTTCTGTAAGTCCCAGTATGCCACACCCTTGTAGTTCACCAATTAAAGGACTAGGCAACGTGGTATGCAGTTTCTTAACGTCTATGCAGCCAGCTTGGTAGATATGGGCATCTTGACGCAATACAGCAATTGTCTCATGTAGACTGACAACCACGTAATCCTTAAAGTAACAGCTACAGTATGCAACAGCTGTACATGTGGAATGTCAAGGGAGGCTAAACTCTCTCATACTAGCATATATCAAGTTGTCAAAACCACACACAGACAACACCCACCACACAGCACACACATAGACCAACATAAACTGAGGAACTTAAATGCAATCTTCCTAAACAACAAACACCTCCTAGACCACCCATTAGCAAAGTACATCCTAAACAAACTCAAAAGCACTCAACAAAAACAGCACCCAACATCACACATACAGCCATACTCAGTGGATCCCCAAGTACAAAGCCCATAAGCCAAAGAAACACACCTATCAGGACTCTAGTCATAGGGAATTCCATTTTAAGACATAATAACCAGGCTGAACACGGAGAAGATAATGGTTAGTTGCCTATCTAGAGCCAGGCTCCACCAATTTATGCACTCTCAAGTTATTAGGTCACAGGTACCAGTATGATTTCATCATGGTCCATGTAGGTGTAAATGACCTGAGACACAACTCGCTGGACTATATGAAGAGAGACATTATGGAGCTCTCAGACTGTGTGTCTCAGGTTGGTATAATTTCATAAATACAAACACCCTTAACCAGTTAAATACATATGCCCACTACAGGCTCCAACATACTGAGAACTTGTGCACACAAATATGGGAAAATACTGCACCACCTCCCCCCCCCTCCCAGTGTTATGTACTTACTAGTAAGGTCCGAACATAAAGCAATCTCCTACAAAATAAAAATCAACTCAGTAACCATAGTAAAGGCAGTAACAGTTAGGAACTATTCAAAGGCAAACTACCTTTATCAAACCATAGTTTGCCAAAATTCAATGCCCCTCCAAAACCAGAGAATACAGCAGCCTATACACAATTCTCAGAAACAATGTACAACCACATCAATGGCAGCACAAAGCCTACTCTATCTACCAGAAGTAATCCCAAAAACAAACTACCTTCCTGGCATCCTAAATTAAACAGGATATACAACAAAAGAAAAAAAATCATGGCTAAAATCAGGAAGTGTCACTCCCGTAAAGATAAAAACTCTTTCATCAAACTAACCAGAAAAATAAGTGGGCTAATTAAGTCCAATAAAGCCAATTTTTGAGGTTAGGATAGTCTCCCAGGCAAAAGACCATCATAAATCCTTCTTCAGCTATGTCAGAAACCTCAAAGGCAGCACTCAGTGATGTGCTGAACTGAAGGTTAATGGTATCACATTCACTCAGTAGAATGACATAGCTAATCTCTTGACTAACAAATTAATTTCCAACTTTTCAGCAGCTACCCCCAAGAAATACCTTCAAGCAAATGTCCACCAACTATGAACAGAGTACATATCCTGGCTATGCTCGATAAGGCCAAGAACATAGCCTCACTAAAGCCTGATGATATCCCAGGATGCCTCATAAATAGCAATCACCCTACAGTACATAACACAATGTCCTATGCTGATAGCCTCAAAGCCCCCTCTCTCTCTATACGAAGTCTCCTACACACTACTGAGAGGCAATCTATGCCTAGCTTACAAGGCATTCTATTCTGATGAACCATTTGCACATCTGCAAAACAAACAGCATCATAACTACTAGACCAAAAAGCCTAAATTTTGCTTGTGACTTAAGCAGGACATGTCGGAGACAGATATGTTTCTCAAAGAATTCCAATTCTGTGAATCAGGCTCATCATCCATGTGAAGCACAGTTCCTCCCCAACCTTATTTAAGTGCAACTTAGACCAATGGATAGGCAATCGGAAATTCACCCCTGGCCTGGCACCTATATCTCTGATGGGGAGAAGCAGTCAGTAACATATATTTAATTATTTATTTAATTTAAGTTAATTCAAATTTGTGGGTCACATTTACGTTGCACAGCTAGGCTTATAAGAGCCCTAGAGGCCGTTAGCCTAGTATACTGTACACCTATGAACCCATGATCTCTGTTCTGTAACTTGGGTTCTTCCATATAGGGCTTATTTAGAAGTTCTCTTTTATGAGTCATTCAGTGCTTTGTGATTCTCTTTTTGTCTACAAGTTGTGATTCTCAATTTTGATTTTTTTTTACCTATTTTGACATAATTATGTGTATATTTTTGGATAAAACAATGTTGATAATTGTACAAATCAACATTTACCAATTCAGGTTTTTGTTGTGATCCAAAAATGTACTTACTAAGACAATGTTTTCCTCCTGTAGAATTACTGTATAGAAAGTAAGTGCGTCTAACGTGACCAATAAAAGTGTTGCTGCCAACAGATATAGTTTTAATTCTGTTAATAAAATCAGAGGAAAATGTGACAGAGATTCAAGTAATGTTTAAGAAGTACAGCAAGGAAGTCTGTTTTCTATCCCTTTGTTGTCATGGTAGGTCTCAAGAAGGATATGCTAAACACTGATGTAACCTGGAGTTCTGAAAATTATTCTAAGTTTTGACTGGTGAGTTACTTTTTTTTTAACAAGCCACATCTCAAAATACTTTCCTATGCTAGACCTATAAACATCTTCCTACTTTTCAGTAACTGAAAAAAAGTCACATTTGGTAACATTTTGTTTTTTCAACATTTTCAATATACCTTCAATTTTACTTAATGACATACAGTACTACTAAAAACTACATCTTGCCAGCCACAATAACTTTTTTTGTTACAAATCAATCAATACATAGCCTGTCTTTCTTCATAGTTCATAGGTAGGTACTAGGCTGCCAGAGGGCATTTATAAGCATAGCCAGAGTTTTTCGGCTTTCACCGCCCCATTGATTAATTAACTGATCCTCTCTCAAGCAGATCCAATGAAGTGATCCCAGGGGTGTATTTTCTGTTACCCATCCACTCGTCAAGGTTTCTCTTGAAGAGTGTTAGTGAGGGGCTCTGCCTAATGTAGTTTGGAATTTTGTTCCAAAGCATGGCGAGTCTCTGTGACAGGAATCTATCCCTCCAGCATGTTCTATTTATTGTGGTGAGGTTTAGCTGACTAGAGCGCATGGCTTGCAATGACTTGGATTTCTTTACATGGAGCATACCCATCAATTCTGAGTTGGACATGGCTTTGTAAGTCAGGCAGAGATCACTTCTGAGTAAGCAATATGCCACTGAGTACAGCTGGAGTTTTTTCATTCGGGCTGCATAGGACATATGGAGGACAGGAATCCTCTTGGTGAGGTACTTTTGTGGTCTCTCCAGCTGTTGGAAGTGTCTTGTGAGGTACACCCCAAATGTGGCATTGTACTCTCTGATGGGTCTGATGAGTGACGAGTAGAGGGGGCACTATAACCTCTTTATTTCTAGATGCGAACCCTTTAGTAATTAGATGGGCTACATAGAAGGATTTCCTAACTATTTTGGCAATATGATTGTCAAAGGAGAGATTACTATCGACCTGGGTCCCCAGATCTCTTATTACCTCTTCTGTATTAAGGAGGCTGCCACCTATGTGGTAATTCGTGGGTGTTTTGTTTTTCCCCAAACGGGATGACTATGCATTTTTTGGTATTTAGATTTGAGGCTATGACTTTGACACTTGGTGTCTGTCTCAGTAAGGCCCTTCTGGAGGATGTCCATTTCAGCCGGAGAGTCAATTATGGCTCCCAGTTTGCAGTCATCAGTGAACTTGGTTAGCCATAGTCCTCCTGTTTTTGCCTGTACTTCTGAAAAGTATATGACGAACAATAGGGGTCCCAGGACTGAGCCTTGCGGGACACCACTTGTGACTGGTTTAGAGTCTGACCTGGAGCCCACTATACTTATCGTGTGAGTTCTGTCTGTAAGCCAGTTGGCAACCCATCACGTGACATAGGGGTTTATGTTCAGGCTGGTGAGTTTTTCTGTAATACCCGACTGGGGAATGGTGTCGAAAGCCTTGGCGAGGGTCAAGGTAGGCTGTGTGAACAACCTTTCCCTCATCTATGGCCTTGGTGACTGTCTCGAAGAAGTCAACCAGGTTTAGTAGGCATGATCTGCCCTTAACAAAGCCGAACTGGGTCGGGTCAAGTGCTTGGAGGTTCCCAATGTCTTTGTTAATGAGTTCCATGATGATGCGCTCCATAGCCTTGCAGACCAGGCAAGTCAGGCTTACGGGGCAATAGTTACCAGAGTCAGTTGTGGCCCCTCCTTTGTGGAGTGGAATAACTGTTGATGTGCACCATTCTATGGGCACATAGCCTGTGGAGAGGCTGAGGTTGAACAGCGTGTTTAGGTGGGGGATTAGTTTGTTCTGCAGTTCGTGCAAGACACAGCCTGGGACATCATCTGGCCCCACTGACATCATTTTTTTGGCTTTGGAAAGGGCTATTTTCACCTGTGCATCTGTGATTTCCGGGACACTACACTTTTCTGGTATTGTTGTGGGCCCTTTTGAAGGTGAGAGGAAGGTGAAGTTTGCACTGAATCTATCTGCCAGGATGTTGGCAATATCAGTAGGTCCAGTATATTTTGTGCTATTTTGAACTAGTTCAGTGCATATCTGCAAGTTGCCACTTAGATTCTTAACATAGCTAACGAAGGCTTTGTGGTTATCTTTTGAATCCTTTGCTATTTTTTTTTCAAAGTTAGCCTTGGATGATTTTATGAGGGACCTTAGTTTCTTACTGATACTGATCAGGGATGTCTTTCCTTCTTAGGATTTGCTTTTTTTCTAAACTAGTTTCCTCCTTCTATTGTATAGCCTGTTTATGGCAGGGGTCCACCACACTAGTTTCCTTCTCTTAGAGGAGTGAGTCGTGGTTTTGCTAGGGATGGCACGATCCATGCATCCTTGTAGGTGCTCAGAGAGTGCATCTGCAAAGGTTTCTGCATCTTGGGCAACGTTATCCTTTAGCGTGAGGGCTGTGAAACTTACCACCTCTTTCTTAAGTAAGGTGAAGTTTGCTTTAGAAACATTTTTACTGTGGTTTCCTTAGTTGGGGGTGGTGGTGGGGTGTTGACATCCAGAGTGATTAGTTTATGGTCTGATCTAACCAGTGACGTCCTAACCTCTGGTGTGGAACACCTGTCGCCCATGTTTGTGATGACCAGGTCCAATATGTTTTCACCTCTGGTAGAGGTGTTTACCAGCTGATCCAGGGCATTTGAGTTGATGAATTCTAGGAAGCACTGGGCTTGGGAGTTTGTACTCGAGTAGTTTTCCCAGTTAATGGTAGGGTTATTGAAATCACCCAATCAGGGTGTTCGGAAGGAGCTTCATGTTTTCCAGAGTCTCCAGAAAGGTAGAGTGGTGGTCCTGGGTCATGGAGGGTGATATGTAGCAGGCCACAATTTGCACTGCATATTTGCCTGATGTTAGTTGCACATGGGTGATCTCAGAGGTATCATGCTGCGCCACTAACCTGGAGGTGTAGGTATCCTTGACGAATATGGATACACCCCCCCTCCTTTTGTGTTTCGGTTCATGTTCTGTGGCCGAAACGTGTGGTATGAGTTGTAGCACGGTAGTGCTGGGGTGTACTCTGTGGCCTTGAACCAGGTTTTAGTTACTGCACAGATGTCGACATTCTCCATACTGAGGAGTGCTTTGAGAGCGTGTATTTTGAGATTTAAACTCCTGGCATTGAGTAGCATAACCCTCGGTTTTTTGTTAATTGTGCTGTTTACGGACGTGGGTTTGACTTTGAGCCTTGACTAAAAAAGGCACTATGGGGGCAGCAACAGCCTTGGCCAGTATTTGAAAGCCTAGGGGTGACAGGTGCGAGCCGTCTCTTGCGAAGCAACGCAGCTTGTCGAGCATGTTGTCCCAGGCTGACAGACACTGGATCCCATTTGAATGACACCAGAAGCTTAGCCAATTGTTGAAATTTATCATTTTTTTATCATTCATGGTGAGGGCAGGATGCTACTCAGGGTCAGGGTCATACCAGCCTGGGCTACATGATCAGAGAGATCTTCCATGTCTCTTTTCATGTAGTCCAGGGAGGTACATCTCAGGTCATTCACACCAACATGAACAATGACAGAGTCATATTTGTACTTGTTCTGGAGTGACCTGAGTGCTTGTGTTATGTGGCAGATTTTGGCTCCCGACAGGCAGCTAACAGTAACCTTCTGCTTGTCCAGCCTAGTGAGTGGGATGTCAGTGTGCCTAACTATACAGTCACCTATTACTAATGTGTTAGGTATGTTATTTCCCCTTAAGGGCTGTGATTGTGCGGCACACTGATTTTGTGTTTTATGTGTTCTCTGGTTTGTGACTGGAGGTGCAGGTTATTTGGGTGTCTGCTTTTGAGGTCTCTGATGCTTTTGCAGGTTTTTATTTAGAGCCTCCGAGTATGATTTTGTGTATTTATGTGTATTTTTTGCCAGTGCTGTTTTAGTAAGTCTGTGTGCGGCTTGAGGTGTGGTGCAAGTGTTAACCTTCTCCTCTTAACTGTCTGTTCCAGTCTTGGGTGGAGACAGCTTAGCTTCCAGTTTGGCTGTATAATTGCATCTCTTGCATATGTTAGTGTTTTGTGGTAGGAGGAGAGGGTTTTATGTGTGCATGAGGCAGTTGTAACACTGCCTCAGAATACCTAGATTCACCAGCTGGACTGCAGAGTACACCTGAAATTGCCCTTTAGTCATGCCTGAATAGTAGGGTGGGCTGCTTAGTCGCTTGGTTTTTGAGGGGTGAATAAAGAGCCTTGCCCTGCTGGGCAATCAAGTGTCAGGGTATATTAGTGCTTGCTATTAGGTCTGAGCAAGTGCTGGGCTGTATGATGTTTTTTGAGTGTTTAGGTTGAGAGTTAGACTAGTTTCAAGGGAAAAACTGAAGAGGACACTTAGTGGAGCCGGGAATAATTTAACCTTAGCTAACCGGTGCTGCCCAGCACGCAAAACCATGCAAACGTGGTTTTTATAGCAGGGAAATGAAAGAGATAGAGATTAGCCCAAATTGGCCAATAAACTACTAATTTCTGGGCTGGAACCACTCCTCCAGGGACAGATAGACTGCTCAAAGCTCCCTTCTCTCACAGGTAAACAGAGAATCTTCCTTCTATCCAAGTAAGGTATGAGCAACTCAAACTTGCAACACAGCCCTCATTTCAGCACTAGCCTGAAAACTGGACTATACTAGCCTAGAAAGGCGGGAAACAAGGATTTTTTTTTTGTTGTTTTTTTGAAAAGATAAGGCAAAAACAGTAAAAAATACACTTAAAATAGCTTTTAACGACTGCAATTTATTTATACCATTCATACCATAAAAAAAAAAAAAATATATATATATATATATATATATATATATATATATAAAATATATATGTGTGTGTGTGTGTGTGTGCGTGTGTGTTCACATTGCATGTTAAAATACTTTTAGTGAATTTCACACTAATGTTGCAAAGTTTAATAAAGGGGTGGATTAGAAGATGAAAAGTACTTGGAAAAACAGAAGTCAGCATAATCCACTCTCATCTAAATCACATTTTTTAATCAAAACTCCAAAATGTTGATATCTGTTGTACTGATGCACTTTGATCAACAAAACAGATGTTTGATGGGTATGTGTGTGTGTGTGTATATATATATATATATATATATATATATATATATATATATATATATATATATATATATATATATGGATCTACTTTGTTTAAACAAAAGTACATTTAAATGAATCTGACTTACCTGAACTGATTCCAGAGAAATGGCATTACAATGAATGTATGGACTGCCAAATTATTTTCCCTGTGAAAGGAACCATTTGGTCACCATGGTAAGTGACAGAAATGGAATAAAAGTAAGCCCCCCCCTACTTAAATATACCAACTCTGTGATCACACTAAATGGAAGAGAGGGCACAGTTCACCATGGTGGCCAAGTGGTTCCTTTCAAAGGGAAGGAATTCAGAATCATCTCGAGTAAGTCAGATTCATTTAAACATACTTTTGTTTAAACAAAGTAGACCCATATATATGTATGTATATATATATATATATATATATATATATATATATATATATATATATATACACATATATATATATATACAAAGTACACCTGAAACACTGCTGTGGAATAAAGTGCTAAGCATACAAAGGAAGAATGTATTGTATGCAAAAGGATGTGCCAAAGCTACAAATGTTCATCCATAAAGTGCAAAAAAATCAGTCCACAAGCCATATAAAAAGGTTATATACATGCTTTTAGGGTGAGTGGTATGTTTGCATTCATAAAAACTCAAGAGACTACCACTTCATTTTTCTGTGATGCAAAATTTCACCCATAAATTACCTAATCACTAGACTGTATAAACATTTTAGGTAGATATTATCTTGAGCTCACTGTACACAGATGTTTTACATACGCATCTTTTGCCCATCAGTATGCAAAAGGCTGAATAAAGAAAATTAGAAGACAGGGACAGGGTCATGGGCTCTAATCTATTCATTCCTTCCTTACTGCCAATTTATCCAACTGAGCGAAAAGCATTTTCAGTTCTGAATGTTGGATTACTATGTAGTGGTAATATTGTGTTAGGGTGCAATGGAGCAAAAGGAATGTAGTGACAGAAGAAGGAGATGGCTTGAGAAATAATACTTAAGACACAGTGGACTTACAGTCATGTTAATTAAAGAAAAATACTCCTTCTCTCTACATTTTTCTATTATGCCTTACAACTGACATCAGCAAGCAGGTTTCATAACATTAATGCTATACGTTGCTTGCACATGATCAGAATTTTTACAGATCCATTTACATGATTCATTTAATATTCCTTCCATGTGCTTTGTGAGGCTGATTGAAAAATCATTCAGCCATAAAACAACTGGCATCCAGGAGGCATCAGTTTGTTCTTACAGTACCATAATACTAGCATATTGACATGAAACACTTCCCCAGATGATATATGTAATCATGTAAGATGAAGTGAAATATTATTTTTATTTATATTTGCTATTGCTTCCCACTAAATAGCATGAGATAACATTGCTTCTGAAAGTATTGTGCCTATAGCTGCAAAAAATGCTTCTGTATAAGTCATATTTTTATGTAATAAATTTTTTTTTATTAAATATGTAAATTATAATGCAAGGATACATGGGGTCCTACATCCAAATTTAAACATGACAAAAGGTGATGTATTTAGTCATGTAAAATAAACTGAAATATTCCACTTGCTTATTTTTGGCCATTACCTCCCACTATCAGATACCACAGAATAGTACTCTCATGTTGTGTTCAGTATTTCACATGCGCATCTGTGCAGTTGAATAAAGACAGCCTGCATTTGCAGAGAGTACCTCAACACTACAACACTATAACACCTTCATGCAAGCAGTACAATATATATTACTTGTAATCTTAAAGAAAAATCTTTTTGTCTGTATTTGGCTATTACTTCTTATTAGTGGGTACCATGAGAGAGTACTTATGCAGGTAGTAACACTATAATGATATATATGTTTTATTCCCATCATCATTTATTTCTGTAGGGAAGCCTTGTTTTCATCCTTTGTGTTCTTGCTTTTTGAGATGTATTTATTGTTGCAAGAAAGTCATACTATACTATACAGATTATAAACAAAGGGATTATGTCTAGATCTAGGCATATCATTGTCCCCCTTTACTCTTCTCTTATTATACCAGTCATTGAATATAATGCCCCCTTTGGCACGTATCCATCCAGGCACATGCAATAACTGTACAGACTACTAAGAGCTGACCTGCATCTGACACAAAAGGCATGTTCTGACCCATTACTGATAGATATACTGCACATCAGCAAGTCATATGAATGGTCAGTCTAGGGATCTAAACCTCTTCTGCAGAATCACCAGAATGGTTTGGAGAGATAGGTATATTTCACAGAGGATATGACTGCTATGGAACAGACTCCCCATTGATACAAAACAAAGCTCATCCCTGTCCATTTTCAAGCTCAACTTAGCTCTATGGATGATAAACAGAAAATTTGCCCCAGGACTGCCCTCTGTGCTACTATTAATGGTTATAAGTAGCTCCTAAATGCTATAGTCCATGCATGGGTCCCCAGAATTATCTATGGTATGATCCTAGTTATTCTCTTTAGAGGTGATATATAATTATTGACCATGGGATGGGTAAGATCAAACTATAACCAAATGGGATGGGTTATTTTGAGCACAAAAAATGAAACTGGCTTGGCTTAAAATGTCCCACAAGGGCAGTTAGCTTACTAATTATCTATGAACCTATAAGATGCATGTCATTAATCAGAGCTACCTTAATGTGATACTGCTTTGGATTTGAAATGTTATTTATGCTGAGATGTCCATTAATTAGACTCTGCCCATAAAAGTCATTGCAGGGGCAACAAAGGCTTCAGCAGTGTGAAAAATTCTTGGAAAGAGGTGCAGACCATCACTGACAAAGGAAACAGATCTGTCATGCATCTTACCCTGTGCTGATAGGTGCTGGGTCCCTCTGAAATTACATTAACTATTTAGCCAGATAGTATCATGGAGTAGTGTCTGAGTGAAAACCATAATGCTGTATGTTGCTTTTCCAAGAAAACAATTTAAAACCGTATTTGATTGACAGAATTAACAAAGTATATAGATACTAAAGTGTTCCACAGTACTGTAATATGCAAATACAAACAATGTACCAATGATATTTGTAATAAAGACAATTGTGCATGCTGCTTCCTTTTCATTTGTGCATGTGAAATAATCTCCATGGGACATGTACTTACTGGCCCTAGTGCTGTATTTTGCACAAGTATATGAATACAGCTTTCAACATCACAAAGAGAACATTACACAATAGTCATTGTGAACTGGTTTTACATGCTTCAAAAACTGATCTTGGGGAAGCAGCATACCACACTTTGCTTTTGAAAAAAAAAAGCAGCATTGATTTCAGAAGGTTAAGTTAAACCAGGCTGCAGTAGCTGTACTGTATTTGTTGGAATAAATAACACTGTGGAATTCAGCCATTACAAGCCAAGCATGATGCATCATAGTGTTCTCATTGCTGTCCGCAAAGATACAGGGACAACGTTTTACATAGGTTCATAGGTAGGTACTAGGCTATTGGCGTAAGGGCCTACGTAAGCCTAGCCAACAAGGTTCCCTGGCTTATGCCACCCAAGAAATTTATTTTCCTGTGCCACTGTCGAGCAGAGACACAGAAGTGATTCCCGGGGTGTATTTCGTATTTCCCATCCACTCAAAGATTTTTCTTGAAGAGTGCTAATAAAGAACTTTGCTTGACATAGATGGGTAGCCTGTTCCAGAGTATGGGAAGTCTCTGGGACAGGAATCTATCCCTCCAGCATGTCCTGTTTATTGTGGTGACAAGGTTTAGGTCCCTAGAGTGTGTAGCTCGGAGGGATTGGGATTTCGTTAGGTGTAGCATGCCCAACAGCTCTGGGTTTGACATAGCCTTATACGTTAGGCAGAGATCACCTCGGAGTAGGCAATATGCTACGGAGCAAAGCTGGAGTTTTTTGAGACAGTCAGTGTAGGACATTTGTTTGAGACCAGTAATCCTCTTTGTGAGGTACTTCTGTGGTCTTTCCAGCTGCTGCAGATGTCTTGTGAGGTACAATCCAAAAGGTGTGTTGTACTCTATAATGGGTCTGAGTGTCGAGTAGAGAGGTAACAATGACCTCTTTTTTCCTGGATGAGAACCCTTTTATGATGGTGTATGATGAAGTAGAAGGACTTCCTGACTACTGTGGTGATGTGACTATCAAAGGAGAGACTACTTATCTACCTGGTTCCCAAGGTTTCTTATCACACATTCGGTCTTAAGTAGATTGCTGCCTATGTGGTAGTTCATGGGTACAGAGTTTTTACCAAAGGGGATGACACTGCACTTTTTGGCATTGAGCTTGAGGCCATGGCTCTGATACCAGGCATCTGTCTCAGCAAGGCCCTTCTGTAGGATGTCCACATTATTTAGGGACTTGGCTACGACTCCTAGTTTGCATTCATCTGCAAATTTCTTTAGTCAGGGGCCATCTGTGTTAGCTTGTACTTCAGAGAAGCAGATAAACAGGAGAGGTCCCAGGACTGAACCCTGTGGTACTCCACTTGTCACTGGTTTGAGGTCAGATTCGGAGTCTGCAACTTTTAACAGTGTGAGCAAAATTTTTTCTCAAACAAATTACACTGCTGTGCCTTTAAAGCTTGAATTTATATAGCTTCTAGATAAACCCCTTTACGTGGTTAACAAACATTCAGTGATGAAAGAGTAAAACTATTTAACATATTCATGAGTAATGTTGCTGCTTTTTAATTTAGGCAACAATTTACTGTGGACAAACAAGAGAAGAGGACAATACGTTGATTTCTGTTCAGTTTTTGAGTAATTGAATTAACAGAGTCATACGGAACAGTTATTTCTGATGATGAACGAATACAACATTCAGCTGCAGCAAGATAAGGACCATGGAAAAGGTAAAATGTTCCACAATACTGTAGTTCTTCCTCACACAACTGTTGAGGTTTCTTTATTAATGGGAACTCCATTGCAATTTAATTATTAGTTCAGAACTGCTATACATGTACTTTTAGGTATATGGAAAAAGAATGTGAACCAGATTTGCCTTCCTACTACAAGCTATGCCTCCTCATTATTATTTACAAAATGGCAGAACATGATTACTATTCATGAAGAAGAACTCTAAATGGCAGCATTTATTATTCTAGTTAGTACATCCAGGTCTGCTTTAATCTTGTATTCATGTTCATAGCCACCTGCTATAGCATCTTTGTGAGTGAAGCTACATTTCACTTGCACCTCGATGCAAGCTAACACAGGGGATGGGAATGAAAGCAAAACCCAGAGTGGACATAAATGGCAAATGTACATTACTCAATAAAAAGCAGAAACAAAAGAAACATAATTTAACCTACATAAAATGTTTCAAATTAACAATAAAATTACTATCAACTTATTTTTGACTGTGATAACACAGCACATGCCCCAGAGAGGGCAAAGGAAATAAGCATAAAGTACTTTCACATCCAGTGGATTCTGATGCCACTGTTTTATTCTGTAGCTAAATGTTACACACAATGAAGGTTTACAGTTACAGAAAAGAAAAGCACAATGCTGTTTGCCATTTAAAGAATTTCACAGAGCTTTATTTCTGAAAAGAAATGGGGCAAATAATGAACATTTTTTTATTAACCCCAAAACTTGATTAGCTTTAAGTGATAAAACTGGGTCTATATTTGATCATTGAAAAGGCTGAATTTTGAATGATCTAATATCAAACCCAGTATCTTGAACGCTGAAAACGGCGAAGCTGCACAGAACTGAATTCTTTCCTAGGGAAAGAATTCGGTTGGCCATTGTTGTGGCTTCGCTGTTTTCAGCGATGCGGTGGAAAGTTATGGGTTGGGTTAAGGTAAGTGTGTGATTGTGTGGACGTTCAAGTTAGGGCATGGGTTGGGTGAGTTAGGCTTAGGGCACGGGTCAGGTAAGTGTGCGATTGTGACGAATATTAGGGTTAGGGGTGGGTTAAGTGAGTTAGGGTTAGGACACGGATGAGGTTAGTGTGCGATAGTGAGAATTTGGGGTTAGGGGTGGGTTAAGTGAGTTAGGGTTATGGCATGGGTGAGGGGAGTGTGCGATAGTGCTGGACCTTAGGGTTTGGGTCTGGGTTAAGGTAAGTGGATAGATAGTAGTGTATGTGCAGTGTAGTGTAGGGTTAGATGTAGCCTTTAAGTGTATGTGTGTGGATTGCTGCTTTTTCGTGCGCTTGTGGTGTGTGTGTGTTTCTAGGGAACAGCAAATTTTTTCCTTGGGAAAAAATTTGCTGTTTTGAGGTTTCGATATTGTTAGGGTTCAGGTTTTGCAGTTCGACGTTACGGCATTCGATAATGAGCCATTTCGATGATCTAATATAGACCCATAAAATCAACACTAGCAGAAACATCAAATTGCTTTCCCTCAGAACTTGTTAACTCTGAGGTTTCGCAGAACAGGCAGACACACAGACTTTATATTCCAAGAGATTCTTACACATGTTTGCAGTCCACAGAAGACTAGACCAGTGCATTTAACACTAATCATTCAGTCAGTTTTATAAGAGCAGGTTCTAGTGAAAGGCAACATCTTTATATACTTAAAAAGTTATGGCTAATATTTCAACTCTCTCACATAGGGTCAATGAGATTTTAGGAGATGTGAGATGTTATCATTTAAGGATAAGAGCAAAGAACCCCATCTCGTGGTTTAGGAGAGATGGCTTGACTATGAGCTGTTAGCAAGCTTTATGCTCTATCTGAGATACTGCACACCTCATCTGAGCAATTTGCTTTCCAGGCAATATGCTCTTAGGTCCATCTTAAACACAAAAGGCACCTTGCACCTAGATGAACTTAAAGAGATTGGCAGTCTGTCTCCACATCCCTGTTAAAAACTGCATGAAAGACTCATCCAAGCTAGAGACTTCACTGTGAAGTATGACCCCCCTTAAGGACACAAATATGATTCAGCTACAAAGCTTCCAAATGCCCATAATACTTTACTTTTTATGTCTTTATTAGTATATTCACACTAATAAAGTCAAACCTCATTGGATGTAGCACAACTCTCTGTTAGAGGTCTCCTCCCTCATGTGCTAGTCAACCTACTGCAGAACATAATAAAGCAGCTTCCTTTATGTCAGAAGGTTTACCCTCTGATTTTTTGTGTAATCTTTTAAGAAGGAACTCCTTACCTTCTAATGTATAGCATTAAAATGGTCACAGACAAGAATAAGTAAGGTTAAATGTCAGTGTCCTTAAGACAGATTTTATACTAAGCACATGCCGGTGGTTGCAGTAAGAAATCAGTGTAGGACATTACAGTTGAAGACATCTTATTATTCAAAAAATGCATCCCAATGCATATCCTATTAGCTTATTAAAATTCTGCCTACATAGTGTTAAGTTTAACAAGTGTTCATGATTTGAAACTTTTAACCTCGATTCTTAGGATCATGGGTTCAAAGAATCATGGTTCATAGACTAACAACCACTAGGGCCTTTATAAGCCTAGCCATGTATCTCAAATGTATCCCACAAGTTTCTTTGTGCCTTAAAGGTTCCTTGAAGGGGCATATGTATTCCAGAATATGATTTACAGACTGCCTCTTTCCATTAGAGACATAGGTGCTAGACCAGGGGGAAACTTCCAATTTCCCATCCACTGATACAGGTTATGCTTGATTAGGTATACAGAAGAACTCTGCTTCATGTGGATGGGAAGCCTGTTCCAGAAGAAAGGAATTCTCTGAGACACATACCTGCCCCTATATCAAGACCTGTTTATGTCACAAGTTTCAAGTCACTAGACTGAGTAGTTCTGATGCTATTGGTTTTGGGGATGTACAAAAGGTCCATCAGAGCAGGATCCAAGGATACCGTGCATGCCAGGCATAGACTGCATCTCAATAGTCTGTAGGAAACTGGTAGGGCTTTGAGACAACTTGCACTGGACATGTTGCTTACACCTTATATACTTTTCATTAAAAAACTCTGTGGACATTCCAGTTGCTATATGTGCCTGGTCAAGTATATACCAAATAGGGCATTGTACATAATGATGGGGCTGATAAGGGCCAAATGCAGAAGAAAGATGACCTGATTGGAATAACATGTGATTGCCTTTGCTTATAAGTTAAGCAACACAGAATAATTCCCTTGCTACCTTAGACACATATTGGTCAAATGTCAGGTTACTGTCTACATGCAAAGCCAAATCCACTCTTAGGGGTAGACTCAGTAGTCAAGGGATCCACTCTCTGGTGTATGTTATCAATGAGATACTTAATTAGGATAGATGACTTCACAAATGGTACTATTACGTACTTCTTTCCATGGCGTTTTAAGCTGAGACTTTGACACTAGTCATTTTTTTGCGTTAGTCCTTCATTTAATATGTTAGGTGTCTTGGAGGATTCTATGATTGCTCCTAATTTCCAATCATCTGCAATCTCGGTCAGCCTGAGATCTTTGACATTGGCTTTGACTTCAGAAAAATAAATGCCAATAAGGAGTAGGCCCAGCACAGAGCCCCAAGGGACACCTCTAGTGGGGGAGATAGTTTGTGGAAGTGGTCTCCCCTATCCCAATTCCTTGATCCTATCTGATAGCCAGTTAGCTATACAATGCATAATAAGACAGTTAATGCATAATTCCTTTAATTTGTCTACAATGCCTAAGCAGGATACTGTATCAAATACCTTAGCCAGGTCAAGGTATTCCCAGGGTCATTTGATGGACTGTCCTTATGCAGAGGGATGACAGTTGTTGTCCTCCATTCACATGACACAAAGCCTGTCTGAGGCAATGGTTACAGAGTCACACCAGAGGTCCAGCTAGGCAATGCTTCAGGCTGTTTAAGGAGTGCCCAAGGATATTACGCTAAGCCTCATTGATGTTGTTTCCTTAGCCTTAGAGAGTGCACTTAGGACCTGCTACCTAGTGACAGTCTGGGGGATTATATTTGATGGTATTACTTGGGTAGGGCAGCTGGGGAAAGAGAGGAGGATAAAACTGGAGCTGAATTTGTCAGACAGCAGATTTGTTATATTTTCTGGCTCCATACAAGTAGCATCATTAACAAGAAGTTCTGTGTAATGTTGTGTACCACATTTAGGGCTTTCTTCCTATTAACAGTTGTGGGGGTAATGTTTGATTATATTATGTCTGGGTGGCTGGGGAGAGGGGGAAAAACTGAAGCTGAATTTGTTGGCCAGTAGATTTGCTATATCTTCAGCTCCATGTAAGTTGCACCATTAACAACCAGTTCTGCACACTGTTGTGCACTGTTTTGAGGATTCGGACATAACTAAAGAAAGCCTTGTGGTTGCCTTTGGCCTGGAAGGTTTATCTTTACCTCCAAATTGATTTTGGCTGAATTAATTTGTCCTACTGGTCATTTGTTTAGTCTGATTAAGTAGTTTTTGTCTTGCTAGTTATTGCACTTCTTAATTTACCTCTGACTTTTTACTTTTGTTTTTGCACAACCTGTTTATATTTGAATTCTACCACAGTTTTTTTTTTTTTTTAGTTTGTTCTAGGCATGTTTCTAGTAAGCACAGGTGTCTCTACATGACTGTACAGCATTTATGTGTACAAGTCTGCATAGGTTCTACAGGTTTGTAGGGGATTGAAATGTTGTCAGGTAATCACTTAGTAATAGGTAATTTGCATTAGAAGAGTTCCCACCTGTTACAGGGTTTGCTGGGGTCACAGCATTGATTTTTATTTTGAAGGAGACAGCCTTATGGTCTGATCTTACCAGACAGGACAATACACAGCGGGGGGCAGTGTTCTCCCCTACTTTTACCAGATCAAGTATGTTTGTTTGCACTTGTAGTGGGCATATGGACAAATTGGTCTAGGGTGCTTGTGTTTACAAAGTCCAGCAATCTCTTGGCCTGCAAATTTGGGGTCATGCAGGATTACCAGTTTATAGAGGAGCAGTTAAAGTTCCCCATGAATATGGGATTCTTTTGAATGGTAAGTGTCTCCAGTAGGTCTACATATGAGCTAGGGGTTAGATAGGTCATAGACTGGTGATGTATAACTTGTGAGGATATGATATGGTATTGTACCTATGGTAATTTGAACAGGAAGACGCTTAAGTACATCATCCTCTTTGGCCATCCTTGAGTTATATTTGTTTCTGATGTAGATCAAGACACTCCCATCTTTAGTCCAAGCCTGTGCTGTAGCTGGTATAAATGTGTGGAAGGTACTGTATCCCTGCATTGCCAGGGTTCTCTCTGTGGCTTTGAAGCATGTCCTGGTAACTACACAGATGTCTGCATTCTTCAAGGTGAGGAGAGCTTGGTGGGAGTGGAACTTCTTGGTTAGGCTCCTGGCATTGAGCAGTACCACCAATTCCCTTGGGGTGATTCTGCTAATTTGGAAGGTTTATCAATTTAGCATTGGCCAAAAAAGGCAAGTAAGTGGAGAAAAATATTTTGGCCAGTATTCAAAGTTCTAGTGGGGACAGGTGCAGACTATCCTTGGCAAAGCAATGTGCCCTGTTGAACATATCCTCCCAGGGTGACGGATATTGTACCCCCTTGGAATAACATCAGAAACTAAGTCAATTATTAAAGTCAATCTTATTTGTTTACATTGTGTCATCATCCTTGGTGAAGGTAGAATGCTGCTACCTGAGACACATATTCTGACAGCTCCATAATGTCTCTCTTCATACAGTCCAGGGAGGGTTGTCTCAGGTCATTTACAGCCTCATGGACTATGACTGAGTCATAGTGGTACATGTGGCTCAATGACCCAGGTACACGTGTGACTTGGTGGATCCTGGCCCCCCTGATAAGCCACTGATCATAATTTTCCCCCTGTTCAGAATGGTGAGTAGGGCATCTGTATGACTCACAACAGTGCCTGCTATGACTAGAGTATAGGGTAGTGTGCTGACTTGCCTTACAGACTATCTAGTCGAGGCTCCACGGAGTGTGGTTGTATGTGTGGTGCTGGCTGTTGTGTTGGTGGAGTGCTTTTGGGTTTGCTGAGGATAAATGATTTTAGTTGAGTGTCTGGGAGGTCTTTGTGGTGTTGTAAGATTGCTTTTAATGGCCTCAGCAGATGTTGGTCAATGAGGCAGGTGTACGGTATGTGCGCTGGGTATAATGTGTGTGTTACTAACAACCTAATTATTATTTTGAGTGCTTCCATGCCAGAGTCTTGCCTCCAGTGACATTGTGTAATTACATCTCTAGTATCAGTTTCTCTAAAGAGTAGTTTGTTGTCAGTAAACCTGAGACAACTCCTATACTGTCTCAGGATGCCTATATCCACCAGAATGGCAATGGAGAAAGTGGAAACATGCACATCCATGATGCCAGGTCCTTCTAGGTGAACTGCAAAGGTGTGGCACAAGATGGGCTACTAGTGGGGTAGTCTGGGTGCTTTCAGACTAGTAGATTTATGGGGCAGTGATCCTCAAACCTGTTGCTCTTTGCACAACTGAGTTACTAGGTACAGTTTCAGATGTGGTCTTACATGGAATATTTAGTTTATAAGTGCCTGTGTTTATACAAGGCACTGGTTAACACCAATGTGCAAGGAGCAGCATTGCTCAAATGCAACAAATTTTTAGAGGCAATGAAAACTGGTTAAACTGACTAAATAGCCATCTGGTCAATACAACATCACTTTAAGCCTCCCTGTGTATTTCTAAACTCAGATAGACTAGGCTACCCCATAATGCCACTAGATAAGTAATCCCAAGTCTTCTTAATGCAAAGGCACACAGAGGTTAGCTCAATGAGCAAAGCTAACAGAAACAAATTCAGCAACTAGCTAAGACAACACTTTTAATGTGATTTTCAAGCAATTAATCCAGCATAAAGAACACTGCAAAAAATACTTATCTCATCCTGGATGTTACTGAATGTAGCAAAACTACTCTGAGTACACAGGTGAAGGTGAAGATGCCATGAGTTGTCAAACATTGCTGAGCTCATTTGGAATGAGCCAAAAGCAGTGCAAATCCACCAAATTTATAGAGCCAAATCTCTAATTGGATAAAGACTGCAGCATCCCAGATGCAACTCAAACTAACAATCCTTGGCTTCGGAGGACAATGCCTTATCCACTGGGGCCTCACATTAACTAACAAACTGATAACCTATGTACAAAGTAAGCAAACAAAAATAATTTACCTCCTTATTTACGAAAAAGGTATCAGTAAGTCAGATTAACTGTGTAATTTTCTTCACATTTCTGCTGTAAAGTAATGCAGTGCACGCACATGCCTGTCTCACTGATTTGTAGTAAATGAATTCTGTGAGTCCTCTCATAAAATACTTTGTGAACTGATGAATGCACAATCCTCACTGTTCATGCTTCCTGTCAATAAAGTTTTTCTTACGATGCAAGTCACAAATTGATATTATGCTAAATACTGACATATTTTTAATTTTAAGACATAGTCCCAGATTTCAAAGACATGCAGTTTGTGGACTGGATACAGTAAATTGGCCATTGGTGTGCATATGAATATATGTATGTGTGTGTGTATGGTATGAAAGCATAACCATGGCAGAGTTAGCCACCTGGCAGTGTGAACATTGGCCTTGGATGATTGTCAAAGATAGAGTGACACCCCAACCTCATGTGCAAAAAATAGGAAAAAGGGTTGTGGATAGGTGGATAATGAATATGTGTTTCAAAAAACTGTTGAAGAAACAAACATATATATTAAATGGTAATCAATTTTCCAGTAAGGTATAATGTATCACAACAGTAGTATCACTGCTTCATGGTGCTCGGTTCTCAGTTTGGTTCTCTGCTAGGGTACCTTCTTTGTAGGGAGACTGTACATCCTTGAAGTGTGTAGGTGTGATTTTGCCAAGTACATTTTACCGCTCCACCCCAAAGATATACCACAAATAAACTGGTGATCTTCTAAATTGTCCATAGATGAGTAAGTATCCTGCAATGGGCCTGTATATCGCATCCAGGATACAGTCCTCTGCCTTGCAGCCACTGCACAAGGATTAATGACCTTTTGATATATTAAGCAGGTAAGTGAACAATTAATGAAAAACTGAGTGAATGAATGAAAAAATGCTATAACCTAGACTGATTCAATTGCTTTGTAACATCTATTATGTTTGTATATAAATATAAAACAATTCCAAGTTTCTGTATTTGATCATGGAATCAGCATATTTCCAGTAGAAGTTACGACCATTATTGCCTAAAACTATATTCTAGAAAGGTTAAAGGTTAAAACAACAAAACAGCAACTAATCAAAAATAATACTAACACTAATCAAATTAAAAGGCAGAACTGTGATTTTATGAATAACTCATATTTAATATTTTGAGCCTAATATTTGTTGTATTTTTTCTGAATTAGATGATAAACAGAGAAATGAAGTTTTATTTCAGCAGAGTCACATTAATGCCAACAATGTCCTTGGTTGCTGAGCAGTTTTTATGCTACAATAAAGTGAATTTTTATGAAGCCATTTACTGTGCTGTAGCTGGAAGCTTTCTCTAGTCCTTAAACCTTGAAAGGGTGTGATAATGAAGGACAAGCTCAGTTCTTTTCATACTACATGCAAGTGGGGTTATTTTATAATGTGATATCCTATGTATCAAGCATAAGAAGAAAAGTCCTGTAAGCTAATACTTTTAAATGATGCCTGAAAGCAGATTTCAATGGCTAACAATCAGAAACCCAAAGCTGCTGCTGGTGGTTTAATAAGCAAAGACTTAGTAATTGGGTACGCCTTCAAGATGAAGGTGTTAGGCTTTATAATTGTTCAGTGATGTGTGTTTGGTTTTCACTATTTTTAATTAAATTCCCAACAGGCCAACTACTGCGGACACTGAATTAAATGTGATTATTTCACTAAGATATTTGGAAATTATTAAGTACAGGAATAACTATGCAGTTCAAAGAGAAAACTTAACATGATGAGTTTTACAAAGTTATGGTTCATTCACTGCATTAAAATGAAACAATTCATAAGATAACTGAAATGCTAAATTAATGTCTGTAAACTTATAACAGCTTTCTAGTTTTTTTTTTTTTAATTCTAGTTAAGCAAATAATGTTTCATTCAAGAGCAAATGAAAAATAAAAGAAATAATTGTACTTTCTAAAGTATACAAAAATCACAAATTAATAGAAATATCACAAACATATGTAAAATGTATTGATGATAAACAATGTTATCCATTTTTGAAAAGAATATTTTAAGTAAACTTTTCCAGTAAGTGTCCAAGTCACAACATTGATGTATATAAGCAGGGCTGGACTTGAGCTGATTGGATTTATTAGGGCTCCACAGCTGGGTGGGGGGGATGGGACGCATTTCTCTGCCAGCTAAAAAACTTTGCCACAGTCCCATCCTCATAAATTCCACTTTTTCAATACACTGAGGAAGCATATCACAGGACCGCTTCTTTGGTAATAGCAGGCTAAAGCATTCTGTTCAGAAAGCAAGGCATTTCAGGATGGGTCTACTTTAATCCAGCAAAATTATGTTTCATCGAAATGTAAATTTGCAAACTCACTCAAAAGTGCATTTTTTAAAAAATGCACTTTCGTGTAAAAAAAAAAAAAAAAAAAAAACTAAGACCTAAACCAAAAAAAAAAAAAACAACACTAAACAATTATGTAGAGGGGCAAGCCCCCTTGCACCTCCACACCCCCCTACTTTAATATTCTCACTCCGAGATTGCAATACAGGGGGGAAAAAGGAATATTTTCTTATCCCCATTGTACCACAATTTCAGCAATAGTTGTTGTACATCAACACTAAATGTTGATGTACAACTAAAGTAACATGCAAACTGCATGTTTTTATTTCATTTCTATTTTTTTTTTTTATTTTGTTTTTACACGAAAGGGCATTTTCGAAAAAATGCACTTTTGCGTAAGTGAGTTCGCAAATTTACATTTCGATATAATGTACATTTTCTGGATCAAATGGGATCCTTCAGGATATGTAGGCATCAGCCTTATTAGTGAAGTAGACTACACATTCCTAAATCCCTTGAATCCCATCCTCTTTGAGTTTTGTTTAACAGGGTCATTTTTTTTCTTGTAGTGTATTTGAGGCATTTGACTAGTGACTTGGATTGTAATTGTGAAGCCACCTTTTGTAAACTTTTATAGCTGTCATCATTACTAGTCTTTGTGACTTATTACATTTTTTTCTTTTTTCTTGCAGGTTAAACCAGATATTCATCAGAAGAGGGCAGCTGCTGGGTTGTGAGTAGGGATGAGATGGTGGCTAAACATAGTACTGCACTGCTGTGAGGTACTGTCTGCATAGTGCAACACTTGTCTCCAGATATTTTAAAAAGAAAAAAAGTGAAAATGTACCAATTCTGGTGGTACATTTTTAGGAAACAAAGTTTACTTGTTTAAATTTTGGCACTGGGCTTTAATAGCCTGCACCATTACTTAACTGTAACTGCACATAACAAAAATACAGCTGGTTAAGCAGGATGTAAGAGTAGTGGTTATTGTTCTTTTTCTCACGTCTCATGGTTCTCACTTGGAGTGCCATAAGTATGTCTTCTCTGTAACTTAACATTTTTTTCTGGTTGTATTGATTTCCTCACATCCTAAAGATTTTATTAGGTGACTTGGTGATTTTCTAGCTATTCTGTATGTGGTGAGTGACTGCCACATGATTGTCTCATATTTGGCTTATTCCTCAAAAATATATGTTTTTCTTGCAAATCATTGTGGTGCAGTCACTAAATAATGACAAGGCACTTGATTTTTAGACTATATTCTTCAGAAAATTTGAGCCAACACAAACCTCTTATTCTAGCAACTTTCTAAGTTTAAATCAGCAATGGTTAAAATATGTCCCTGACTTTGGTCCCCTTTCCTACATCTCCCCACTAGTTTTGACTTTGTCTTCAGCAAAATTGTTGACATGGGCAAAAGTGTCTCTCTCAACTTTTCAAAATGTTGCTGATGTTCATATTTTTGCCTTGCAGTTTTTTTATTTTATTTATTTATTAATTATTTTGTTCTTTGCAAAACGTGTTTTCCTGCAAATCATTGTGTATTGCTGTTAATAAATAAAGATGAGACATTTAAGTTTCATACTATATCCTTCAGAAAATGTTTGTAAAACCTGTTATTCAAGCGACTTTTAAGTTTAATTGAGCAATATTTAAAGTGTGTCCCTGAAGAATATAGTCTAAAAATCAAGTGGCTTGTCATTATTTATTTCCACTCTCCATTATTTTTTTCTTTGTCCAGAATTTAAGAGCAAAGTGAATTTTCAGGGCAAAACATCTCTCTCAAGGGTCCAGCATTTAACAGATATCCACAGTTTTGCCTCATTTTTTTTCCTTATGTTCCTTGTAAAATGTGCAGTTTTCTGGCAAAGTATTGTGTATTATAGTCAATAAATTATGGCAAGACTTTTGATTTTCAGATTTCATATTCTTTAGAAAATGCATGGCACCAAAATCTGTTCTAGTAACATTCGTAAGTGATTGCTAGAACTATCAGCCAAAGAGCCATGTTAAGTTTAGACAAGCTCATCTCAAATTTGCCAAAATATTGCTGATGTGTCAACAAGTAATTACATTTTACCAATATGATATAGGCTTGCACCCATCAATCGTTCACAGGCTGCCCTTCTCCCTTAGGGACATAGGTGCCAAACCAGGGGTAAATTTGTAGTTTCCAGTCCATTGGTTATATTGTTTTGGTCTGCTTCTCTTAAAATATGTGATTTTTTTGTAAATTATCGTGTTTAAAAAAGCAATATTAAAATATGTCCATGATCTGTGTCCTTTAATCATCCCGCCATATTATTTTTGGCCTTGTCCAGAATTTCGGATAAAAGTTGTTGATAAGTGAGTACTAGGCTAGCTCCCATTTTCATGCTGGAATTAACCTGTTAGATTGGTGTTATTCATCCCATGGTTAATAATTATATATAACTACTAGAGAAAATAGCTGGGATCCTACCATCGATAACTGACCGGGCCGATGCATGGCATAAAGCACTTAGGAGCTGCCTCTGTCCATTAGCAATGCAGGTGCCAATCCTAGGGTATTTTTTATTTCCCATCCAGAGATCCAAGTTCCACTTGAATATGGACAGAAATCAGCTTTGTTTTATGTGGATGGGGAGCCTGTTCCAGAGCAGTGGTATCCTCTGTGAGATAAATCCCTCCCACCAAACCATTCTGTTGATGTTTTATCCCTAGACCAAGTATTTGTGATATCATTTGATTTGCTGATGTGCAGTAAATCCATAAGTATTGGGTTGGAGGGTACCTTGTATGCCAGAGAGATAACCTCTTAGCAGTTTGTAGGATACAAAGTATAGTGCCAGGCCTTTGAGTCAGTAAATGTAGACATATTGTTTAGGCCTTGTATCCTTTTAGTAACATATCTCTATGGGAAATAAAGTGCAGAACAAGCCAAAACTTGACAACAAGGAACGTGGCCAAGAAGTGACACCAACGGAACCAGTAGTTCGAAAATTAATCCTTTATTGAGTACGAAAAACACCCTTATGAACAAGCGCTTTCGCTCGGTATAGTACCGAGCTTTATCAAGTTTCATAAATAACTAGATGGTCTGAATTATATAGTAATCTTAAAAACCACGTGGTCAAATTAATCAATTAACGTACTTAGATCATTAAAAGAAATTTGTATTAGTAACTCATCCATACCTGGTCAAAATACAGAATAAATATAGATGTCATAAATACAACCATAGTTAAAATACAACATCCGTTAAAAATGTTTGTAAGTTAAAAATCTATTTGTGTGATGCACTAGAGTATGTATAATTAAATAATATAAAAATGAAGAATAAATACTGTTGCATTCTTCAATTCCAAAAAGTGAATAACCAATAATGTTAAAACAAGAGCAATAAACAGTGTTAAAACATGTGCTCAAATATAACCACACCTTTGTAATAATAAATTGAGTATAAAATGAATAAATAAACAGGTAAATAAATGCTCTCAATTAATGCAAATAACCCAGTCTAGGGTGGGTATATGTAAAAAAATCTGATCTGAAATAAACACTACAATCGGGCCATCCTAAGCTTGAGCACACTGCTGATATTTATGTTGTCATTTAGCCCAGGTGCCTTACCAGCGTCTAATCTCAATTGCCACATCAACTCACGGTATTCCAGTGTTGTCTCCCAGTCACCCCCCCGGGCATCTGGTTTTACCTGTTCTAGCACCATAAATTTGATTTGCATGTTAGGACAAACCAGAGAATGTTTAAAAAATGCATTGGATTCTTTAGCTTTAGAAACATCATAAAAATGTTCGTAAATCCTTCTCCTAAGAGGTCTCTCAGTCTTTCCTATATAAAAGCTTAAACATGCTGTGCATAACCTTAGGTAGACAACACCCTTAGATGAACAATTGAAATAGCCAGTAGCTTTATAAAGGTACTTTCTAGATGGAATAAATAGGGTCGAATCATTGTGAATGGGCAGGCATTGTTTACAGGCCCCACATTTGAAAGTGCCTGGTTTGTGTTTATCCAAACCAAATTTAACTAAAGTTTTCTTTTCAAACCATTGTTTAAGATTACCATCCCTTTTTCTTACAAAGCTTGGATGTGGGTCAACATAATTGTTCAGTTCTTCGTGTAAAGTAAGTAGGGGCCAATGCTTCCTTATCACATTCTCAATTTCAGGTGAACCCAAAGAATAAGTATGTATAAAACAATTATTTAAACTTGGGTTGGGTTCTACCTCTTGCTCAATAGTCTGAGGGAATACTCTACCCAGTAAAGGTGGATATTTAGTATCCCTGTTAAGTGTCACTTCTTCAACCAGGACAGTTAGTAAAGAAACTGGGTGACCTCTTTCTATAAATAACTTCTTCAAAGTTTCTATTTCGTCATTGTAGTCTGTAGCAGTACTACACACATTCTAGAGGCCTGTATGAACTGACCTTTAACAATACCCCTCTATTGAAAGAAGGGGTGCCCACTTTCAAAATGGAGATAGGAATTAGAAAAACTTAGTTTTCTGAAAAGCTTAGATTGGAACCCATTTTTGGAAGTGTCTTTATATAAGGTCACATCAAGATAGTGCAATTCACTAAAACTAATGTTATGTGTAAAAGTTAGAAAAGAAGTGGTGGAATTTAAGTATTTAAAAAACTCCTGGAACTGCTCAAGTGAACAATTCCATAAGATACAGATATCGTCCAAGTATCTCTTATAGTGGGTAATAAATTTGACCCATTCAGTTGCAAAAATGTAGTTTTGTTCCCATCTGTGTAAAACTAAGTTGGTATAAAGTGAAGCACGAGGCACCCATGGCAACCCCTTTCTTTTGTCTGTAAAACTCGCCATTGAAGTAAATAAAATTATTTTCTAGAACAATTTCCATAAATTCTGTTACCAGGTTCTTAACCTTACTTCCCAGGTGAGCCTCAGAACTTAGCACCTTATTAAACCATTCTACCCCAATACTATGGGGAATGCTAGGGAATAGTTCCACTATATCTATTGTGATCATAAGCAGGTTAGTTTCATAAAATTCAGGTTGAATGCCTCTAAGAAAATCCCATGAGTCTTTACAAATCTTTGTTAGAGAGGAAAGAAAATTCTTTGTGATAAAGTCAATAAACTTGCCGAGTGGTTCAGTAACACTACCTGCACCAGAAACAATAGGTCTAAACTTTAAGGGGTGTACTCCTTTATGTGTTTTCGGAATACCGAAAATCACTGGAATTTTAGGTTTAACTGCATGCAAGTAGTTAAATAATTTCTCATTAATCACTCCCTGCAGTAGGTGGTCAGTAAGCAAAAAGTTTATTTTAGATGAAGTAAGATTGACTTAATTTCTTGAGACCACTTCATATTGTTCAGAATCTTGTAACATCCCAAAAAGATGAGCATCGTAATCTGTACTAAACATGAGGATTATCCCACCACCCTTGTCAGGTTTCATAACTCTGATCTTTTTGCTCTTGAGTTCGTGAATCAGGAGGATTTCATTTTCTTTCAAATTACTGTGAGAAGTATAGGCGTTCTGGTGGTGTAGAACCCTAAAATCTCTCTCAACTAACTCCTCAAAAACCTTGATAGATGGGTGGGGGGGGGTTAAATGTGCTCTTTCGGGTAAGTTCCTTTTTAGTTTGTGTCTGCCCTTTAAAATTAATATTTAAATTTAACTGCCTTGCAAAAAGTTTTAAGAAAACAAGGGCTTGGGTTAAATTAAAAGGGCGCAGGGGAACAAAATGAAAACCCCGGGTAAATAGCCCAAAGGTACAATGATTCACCTCTAAATCTGTATAGTTGTAAATAATAAAATTATCATTCTTGACAATAGTGCAATCTTCAATGGTCTCATAACAAAATTCATCAAGATTAATATTGGTATTATGTGAGACTAGTTGTGTCTGTTGTTCCAACCTTGTTGGTGGTATCTTTGCCCCCTCCCACCTATTCTGTCTGGTGCTTGTTGAAAATCCTGATAAGAATTTTTCCTTTCTTTTTCTGCCAACCTTTCACTCCTACATAATGGTGGAACAAATGTATCAGAATGCTTGTCAAATACAGTACTGTGATTAACAAATTCATGCGTCTGGTTGTTAGCTCTCCGTAGTTTACCAGGAACAGGGTATGCAACACCATCTCTATATTCTATCAAATCTCTCTCTAACTTACGCATTTTATGATTCAAAATTTTCACACAAAATTGATCTACCTCTTTAAAAACACTGTCGTAATTGATCTTAACTGACAAAATTAGAGTCTTTGACCAAGGAATTATTTAACAAGGTGAGTTCATTTAACAAAGTATTGGCCTTCGCCTCATACTCTGCAATCATTACTTTTAAAACCTCCAAGCCTGCATAATCAAAAACTTCACAAAGTTTATTATAATATGGAGTTCCCAGTTGTACATTGTTAGGGAACTTACGTAACCCTTTTGGTACACGTTTAACAGAAACACATTCTTTGAGATAATTTATCTCTAACTGATTGCTTTTGAAGGCATAGAGTTTGTCCCTTAAAATATCAAATTCTTTCTTAATACTATTAGTAATATTAAGCGTAACAGTACCTTTATTGAATATGAATTGGCGTTCAGTCCAACTGTTGAAATTAAAACACTGTGGTGGTAAATCCATAGAATCAGTCTGTGGACCTGGTATATTAGTGTCCACTTCGCGGTTGGAAGGTAAACCATGTAGTGAATGACCTGGAAGGTCCAACGGTAAAGTCAGTACTCTTCCTGTTGTAACATTTGGGGAACGCTTTTTCCTCTGCTCTAATTCTTGCTGTTGGTTACCAGGCAACGTTAAAAGCATGTTAGCTTTTAGTGAATTAAGAGAATCAGTAAGTTGTGTAAGCGTAGCTAACACCTGATTAAATTCCAAGCGGGTAATCGGAACCTCGTCACTAGGATTCCTCAGAACTTGAGGAGTATCCACAAAGTCCATGACGTCAGCTCCTTCAGCCATAAAACTTCACCAGGAAAATAAAGTGCAGAACAAGCCAAAACTTGACAACAAGGAACGTGGCCAAGAAGCGACACCAACGGAACCAGTAGTTCGAAAATGAATCCTTTATTGAGTACGAAAAACACCCTTATGAACAAGCGCTTTCGCTCGGTATAATACCGAGCTTTATCAAGTTACATAAATAACTAGATGGTCTGAATTATATAGTAATCTTAAAAACCACGTGGTCAAATTAATCAATTAACGTACTTAGTTCATTAAAAGAAATTTGTATTAGTAACTCATCCATACCTGGTCAAAATATAGAATAAATATAGATGTCATAAATACAACCATAGTTAAAATACAACATCCATTAAAAATGTTTGTAAGTTAAAAATCTATTTGTGTGAT
The DNA here is from genome assembly GCF_019279795.1 of Protopterus annectens. Lineage (NCBI taxonomy): Eukaryota > Metazoa > Chordata > Ceratodontiformes > Protopteridae > Protopterus > Protopterus annectens. The sequence continues at coordinate 402,499,422 of NC_056733.1, forward strand.
GCACTAGAGTATGTATAATTAAATAATATAAAAAGGAAGAATAAATACTGTTGCATTCATCAATTCCAAAAAGTGAATAACCAATAATGTTAAAACAAGAGCAATAAACAGTGTTAAAACATGTGCTCAAATATAACCACACCTTTGTAATAATAAACCGAGTATAAAATGAATAAATAAATAGGTAAATAAATGCTCTCAATTGATGCAAATAACCCAGTCTAGGGTGGGTATATGTAAAAAAATCTGATCTGAAATAAACACTACAGTCGGGCCACCCTAAGCTTGAGCACACTGCTATTTATGTTGTCTATGGGCTATATCTCTATGGGCATTGCAGCTGTGTGTGGCTGGATAGATATGTGACAAAGGGATGAGTAAAGGGGGATAATGACATCTATAGACCTTATTCACAATCCCTTTATTTATAAGTTGTGCAATATAGAAGGACTTTCTTACCTAGGTTTCATAGGTAAATACTAGGTAATCAATGTGCATACTATTATATGCCTAGCCAATAAGCAGACAGTGATCAAAGGTGAGAAACAAACCCTATTCTTATCCATTATGCTCAAACCCTCAACCCTTGACAATGGACACATGCTGATCAAATGTTAGGCCACTGTCCACATAAGTTACCAAATTCCAAACAACTGAGCCACCTTTTTAGAATGTATTTTCAGTGTGGTAGTTCCCTGGGATAGATGACTTCCCAAGGATACAATAATGCATTTTTGGCATGTATATTCCATCTGTGATTTTGGCACAAGGTATTATTTATTTTGGACAAACCTTTCTGCAGGATGGCTAAATTATTTGGGTATACAATGAGTGCTCCTAGAGTGCACTATATACATTTAGGAGTTCCTTCATTTTATTTTATACTTTCTTAATGCTTGAGGATTATGACATTGGTTTGATTTTAAATATTTTCCTTTTGTTTAGGTTTAATTTTGATTCTACACTAAGTTGAGCATATGGCTTGTGTTGTCTATTTTGAGAAATGCGGGATTTGATAGTAATGATTGTTACTTCCTTTGCAGTCAAAGGAAATACTTAGAGAATATTATTAATTGACTGTCTGTTTGGGTGCCTCATCCAGATTATTGCTCTGTGGTCAAGGCTGCCTTCCTGTTAGGTTGAACAGTTTTAACTGCGGACTGACCTCTGCTAGCAGAAGAGTGTAACCCTCAGGAAAGTGAAGGTTTGAATATTTTGCTTTCAGAAGGAGATTTAAACAGTGCCTGCCTTAAAGGTCACCTTAACATAACAGTTGACCCAGCCACGTGGCCAGAAAAAATTGACCAACATGTGAGAGACTGCCTAGTAAAAATGGACCACCTAAAATACTTCTGACTGAACTTCCTCAATAAGAAAATGGAGCATCATTTTCAAAAGTTTAGTGTCAAAGAAAAATGCCAAATGGAGAAATCATTTCTCACCCCTGGTTACGTTGGCATAATGAGCTTATTAGGTTGGCATAATGGTTAAGATGTTTACCTCACAGACAAGAGTTTTAGGGTTTGATTCTCCCCATGGGAAATTTGTTAGACTTGAAATGTTCCAGGAGGCACTTAGCCTAGCATTTATCTATGAACCAATAGTACTACCTTAGGTATTCTACAGTTGGTGTGGAGGATTAAGGCTACTATCTTCAGTAGCTAAGGTACAGCGTTTGATTCTCAGCAATCAGCTTAACTAGATAATGCTTCTGTCTAGGACATTTCACACACGGGGAGGGCTGGCATAATAGTTAAGGTATTTACCTCACAAACACAAAGTACAGGGTTTGATTCTCACCTTTGGGAAATTGGCTAGTCTTAAAATGGCCCAGAAGGCCAGCTAGCTTAGTACTTACCTATGAACACAGGAACCTATGACGTCAGTGGATAAAATATTTTGTTTTTATTGTTGTCTTTTCAGAAATGATCTAAAAAGTGCCCTGACTAATACTGGGTTCATTAACTGGCCCAGTGCATGCATTATACTGGCAAAGCATAAGAAGTCAAATGATCATTTAGTGGTTATGCTGAATTGTTGTGAACTTCAGAGGAGAGTGTTCAGAGCAAACTATTGAAAAAGTTCATGAAAACCTCATAAATCAAGAAAGAAAGATGCTATCAAGTTTTTGAGAGGCTATTTGCTGTAGTTCAATTTTTATCTGAACACAATGTTGTATTTCCTGGCTCTGCTGAACAGATAGGAAGCTCACATAATTGCAAATTACTTGGAATTATACACCTGCTTGGAAAATTTGACCCAGTCCTTCAAAACCGTCATGAGCACTACACCTTGGCATCCCTAATCAGAATGAACTCATTAGTGTTAAGGGAGGTGCAGTGAGAAAGATCATCATTCATTGAATAAAAGGTGCAAAGCATTTTGCTGTAATTCTCAGTTGTAGTTCAGATATCAGCCACCAGGAAAAGATGTCCTTGACAATTAGATATGTCTCCGATAGTACATTACCTGATACACCAGCTGGTGAGTATTAGCAGTTTATCATAGGTTCATAAGTGTGTACTAGGTTAATGGCCCTGGATCATTTACAAGCCTAGACCATAGGCTCACCTTGGCATCGTGCCACCCAACCTTAATTCCCAGTGTCTCTGTTGAGTAAAGCCACTGGAGTGATCCCTGGGGTGAATTTTCTATTTCCCACCCACTCACCAAGATTTCTCTTGAAGAGGGCCAGTGAGGTGCTCTGCTTGACATGTATGGGAAGTCTATTCCATAGCATGGGCAGTCTCTGGGTTATGAACCTGTCCCTCCAACATGTTCTGTTGATTGTGGTAATGAGGCTGAGGTCTCTGGAGCATGTGGTGCAGAGGGATTGGGATTGTTTAGATGCAGCATTTCTAACAGAGCTGGGTCAGACATGGCTTTGTAAGTCAAGCAGAGGTCACCCCTAAGAAGGTGATATGAGACAGAATAGTTGGAGTTTTTTGAGTCTGTCCATACAGGACAAATGTTTAAGGTATAGGATCTTTTTTGTGAGGTACTTTTGTGGCCTCTCCAGTTGTTGCAGGTGTTTAGTGAGGTACATGCCAAATGGGGCATTTTACTCAATGACTGGCCTAATGAGGGAAGAGTAGAAAGAGATGATGACCTCTTTTTTCCTGGATGCAAAACCCTTAGTAATGAGATGTGCCACACAGAAGGACTTTCTGACCACAGTGAGAATGTGGTGGTCAAAAGAGAGGTTGCTGTCAACCTGTCTTCCCAGATATCTTATAACACCTTCTGTGTTTAGTGGACTACCATCAATGTGGTAATTCATGGGAAATGGGTTTTTTTCCCAAAGGGGATGATGGCACATTTTTTGCCATTGAGCTTAAGGCCATGGTTCTGACACCAGTCACTGGTCTCAACTTTTGTTGTAGATGTTGAAAGCACCACTGGGGAACATTTATATAATGTGCTTAAGCAGAAATTAGAAAAATTAAAGTTAGACAATTAATATCTGAGGTCAAGGCTATGACAATTGCACCAACATGAAAGAAAATGAATCTAGTGTTCAGATTTAACTTTTACAAGGCAATCCAAGCACAATTTTTACATTATGTGTTTGTCACGACTACAACCTAGTACTAAGAGATATTTCAAAAATCTGTCCTTATGCACTGACACTTCAGTGTCTTTACATGCTTTTTTCAGCAGTTTTCTGAAAGCATGTGAAGGGTCCTTCTGTAAAGCCTCTGTGTGAAACCAGGTGGGAATTTCGAATACAAAGTGTAAAGGCTGTAAGATATCAAAATGGCAACTTCTATAATGCACTTTTTGAAATCACAGAAACTTCAAAAGATACTCAGGCAAGAACTGAAGTTGAATCACTGAGTAAACAAATGAAAGATTATAAGTTTATAGTTTCATTGGTATTCTGGCATGATTGCTGTTTCAAGTAAGTTTCTATAAAAAAATTATAGGAGATCATAACATAGGCCTTTCTTCATTTGAAAATCTCTTGCATTGCCTCAAGAATTCTGTTGAGATTGGATTTTAACAAGTCTTAGTTAGTGCAAATGAACTTGCAAATGACTTGGAGGTAGACCCAGAAGTCAAGCAAAATGACTGAGGAAGAGAAAAAGGCATAGCAGCTATTAGTCTCCTGATAATTCCATTATGATCCAAACAATCTTATAAAGTAGAATGCTTCAATCAAGTGCCAGACAAGGCTATGTAGTCTTTGGAGCCAGGGTTTCAGCACCTGAAAAATCATGCCTATTTATTCCAATTTTTCACTAAATTTCAGTCAAATTCCAAAGGATGACTTGCAAAAACATGTTGCACTAACTCACGTGCAACATCTTCCGGGAGATGTACTTTTGAAAACTGTACATTAACAGGCATAGTTATATGCTACTTGAGGAAATGGAAGCCCTGAAATAAATTCTTCCATCTTCATATATCAGACAATCTTTAAAAATCCTTGAATTCTTAACTGCATTTGAGAGAGCTACTGGATTTCCATATTGTTTACTGCTCTGCATACATTTCTAACTATAGCAGTCACTGTGGCATCAGGTGAAAGGAGCGTTTCCACACAAGTTGATACAAATTGTACCTGACATTACCTATGCTCCAAGACAGACTTAACACCCTTGAAATATTGACTCTAATCCCCCACTATCTAGTAATGTAGAAATTCTTACACATTAGAGGCTATCCTCAGTTGACTCTCAACCAACTATCCACAAGAAACCATAATACTTGGTGACTTTAATATAAACTGGAAATCTTGTTCATCTGAGCAGCCTTCTACTCATATTACCCTATATGGCTTTACCCAAACCATTACATCCCCTACTAGAACCAGTAAACTTAATAACAAAGAACGCACCCTTGATTGGATTCTCACTAATAGTCACCAACAAACATATATAACAGGCACCCTCCCTACAGATACAAGTGACCACTCACCCACCTTTCTAATTAGATACAAGACTGAGATTCCAAACCCTACCATTTACAGGACAATAAGGACTAAAAGAAACTTTCACCCTAACAGCTTCCAAACAGAACTTAGAGCCTGTGACTGGTCTCCACTGATACATCTCCCACTAGATGATGCAGTCAACTATGGCAATTCAAAATTCTTAGCTATTCTAGATTGCCATTCCCCAACACTCAAAATTAGAACTAGGACTAAACCAGCCCCATGGCTGTCTAAAACTACCAAACAAAAAAATCCACCAAAGAAATAAGCTCTTGGTCAGCTGGCATTCAACAAAAAGCCCCACAGATCATTTACAGTTCAGACAGCTAATAAATGAAAGAAAAAAGCCATACTGTCTGATAAAAAAAACTTTTACTGTCAACTTCAGCAAACCCACCAAAATAATCCTCTGAAATTCTGGTCCAGCATCAATAAACTCCTCCACCCAGGGCACTCAAGCACACCTGCTCCCTCAGGCCCAGACCACAATAATCCCATTCAAATAGCCAACTGCTTTAACACTTTTTTTCACAGAAACTGCTCAATCGCTTGCCAAACAGTTAACCCCTGGTGTCATACACTCTTACTTTGCCAACTCCAACAGCCCCCGCAAACCCACCAAAATAATCCTCTGAAATTTTGGTCCAGCATCAATGAACTCCTCCACCCAGGGCACTCAAGCACACCTGCTCCCTCAGGCCCAGACCACAATAATCCCATTCAAATAGCCAACTGCTTTGACACTTTTTTTCACAGAAACCGCTCAATCCCTTGCCAAACAGTTAACCCCTGGTGTCATACACTCTTACTTTGCCAACTCCAACAGCCCCCCCTATTTCATTTTCAACCTGTTCCCACATCCCTTGTCTGTAACCTTATCCAGAAACTTAAACCCACCACACTCTCTGCTGACCTACTACCTGCAGAATATCTGCAAAAAGCAGCAAAAGCCATAGCCTACCCCATATCCATCCTCCTTAATAGAACACTAATGAGAGATGACAGAGTACAATATCAAAGAAAAGAGTTCAAACTGTTCCCACGGTTTTAAGAAGGCGGCTTATGTTTACTTGCTCGATCATTTTAGAGTATCTTCATGTACACAAGCAGGCTGGTTTGATCTGATTTGCTATTCACTTTATTAGTGAATTCTGTTATAGTGCACTCCAATGAAAAGGCAGAAAAAGGCTTTTCATTGCCTGTCAATGTTTGTTGTTTCTCTGAGGTGCCACTACTTTGTAAAGAGAACAATACAGTTTGGAAATGGGGATGTCTATATATATATATATATATATATATATATATATATATATATATATAAATATATGGATCCCCTTCAAAACATCAAATACTCACATTTTCGAATCCCACTTCATCGAGGCTGACTTTGTCAAATCTTCATTATATCACTCTCCTGGAACAATGAAAACAAACCTCGGGAAAGTAACCACTTGGCCACCATGGTGAACCATGCCCTTCCTCCACTCTAGTGCAATCTTGGAGTTGGTATATTTAGTTAGGGGTTGAGGGGTTGGAGCCCCACATTTGGGGGTGTGGGGGGCAAAACCCCCTACTTGGAAGGGTTTTTTTTGCCGTTTGTTGTTTTGTCCGGGTGGCTGAATGGTTCCTTTCCCACAGTTTGTTTTCATTGTTCCTGGAGTTCGATATAATGAAGATCCGACGAGGCTCATTGATGTGGGATTCGATAATGTGAGTAGTCGATGTTTAGAAGTAGACATATATATATTTATATATATATATATATATATATATATATATATATATATATATATATATATATACATATATATATAAAATGATCTGCACTTAGGTTGTTGTGAGCAGTGATCATAATCAAGGATCCGTAAAGAGAGAGAAATATGACAAAAGTAGATGCAAACTAAAGACACAAGGAGATGGAATGCAAGGGACAGATAGAAAACAACACTTGTTTGGGTGCCCACTGAAAGCTCTTGAACTTGAATTGACATGCTTGTACAGCAACAATGTCAGTGTAAAAATGAAGAACTTGAACGTGACTTTCTTTTCTCCCATCCAATCGTCAAGGTTCCTTTTGAAGAGGGCCAAAGAGGCACTCTGCTTGACATGTATGGGCAATCTATTCCACAGTCTGGGGAGTCTCTGGGTCAGGAACCTATCCCTCCAGTATGTTTTGTTCATTTTGATGACAAAGTTTAGATCCCTGGAGCGTGTGGTCTGAGGGATTGGGATTTCTTTAAGTGTTGCATGTCCAACAGCTCTTGGTTTGACATGGCCTTGTATGTTAAGCAGAGATCACCTCTGAGTAGACTATATGTGACAGAGTATAGCTGGAATTTCATTTAGATGGTCAGCATACGGCATCTGCTTAGGCCTGTGATTCTTTTAGTGAGGTATTTCTGCGGCTTTTCCAGTTGTTGCAGATGTCTTGAGATGTACATACAAATGGGGCATTGTGTTCTATAATGGGTCTAATGAGGAATGAGTACAGTGGGACAATGACCTCCTTTTTTCAGGGTGAAAAGCCCTTAATGATGAGGTGTGCCACATAGAAGGACTTCCTGACTGTTGTGGTGATGTGGTTATCGAAGGTGAGACCACTGTCCACCTGTGTCCCTAAGTCTCTTATCACACTTTTGGTGTTTAGTGTACTGCCACCTATGTGGCAATTCACGGATACATGCTTTTTCCCAAAGGGGATAACTATACATTTCTTGGCATTGAGCTTGAGCCCATGGCTCTGGCATCAAGCATCTGTTTCTGTAAGGCCTTTTTGTAGAATATCCACACCATTTGGGGATTCAATAATGGCTCCCAATTTGCAGTCATCTGTGAACTTTGCTAGCCAGAGTCCCTTAATCTTGGCCTGTACTTCAGAGAAGTAGGTGCCTAATACGAGTGGTTCCAGGACTGAACGCTGAGGTACTCCACTTGTCACTTGTCTGGAGTTGGATTTGGAGTTGGTTACTTTTACAATGTGTGTTCTGAAAGAAAGCCGAATGGCAACCCATCGAGTGACGTAGGGATTAATGCCCAGCTTAGTAAGTTTATCTATGATTCCAGAGTGGGGGGGTGGTGTCAAAGGCCTTGGTGAAGTCCAGATAGGCTGTGTGGACCGCCTTACCATCATCCACAGCTCTGGAGACTGATTCTAAGAAGTCAATCAGGTTCAGGAGACAAGATCGGCCCTTCACGAACCCAAACTGGGTGGAGTGCAGTGTTTAATGGTTGCCAATGTCTTTGTTTATAAGTTCCATGGTAATACGTTCCATGGCCTTGCAGATCAGGCTCATCAGACTGATGGGGCAGTAGTTCCCAGGATCCAAGATGGACCACCCCCTCTTGTGGAGTGGGATAACTGCAGCTGTGCATCACTCAATGGGCATGAAGCCTGAGGTGAGGCTATGATTAAACATGACACTACGGTGAGGTGCCAGTTCATTTTGTAGTTCATGTAGTACACAGCCTGGGATGTTGTCTGGTCCCATGGATGCTGTATTCTTAGCTTTGGAGAGTGTGTTTTTTACCTGTGTGGCAGTTATTACCGGAATTTGGCAATCTTTCAGTATTGAGATGGGCCCTTTAGGGGGTGAGAGGGGGGTGAAGTTGGCACTGATTCGATCTACCAGGATATCAGCAATATCCTTGGGATCAATATATTTAATGGAATTCTGTTGTAGCTCAGAGCAGATCTGAGCATTGCCATTTAGATTCTTGACATAGCTATAGAATGCCTTGTGGTTGTCTTTGGAATCCTTGGCAATTTTATTTTCATAACTAGCTGTGGAGGATTTTATGAGGGATCTCAGCTTCTTACTGAGGCTGGTAAGGGAGTTTTTTGCATCCTGGGATTTTCCTCTTTCATGCAACAGTTTCTTCCTTTTGTTTTAAAGTTTGTTTATGACAGGGGACCACCAGATTGGCTTCCTTTTTTTGGAGGAGAGCATCTTGGTTTTATTTGGGATGGCACGATTCATGCATGAGTGGATGTGCTCGTACAGTGCCTTAGTGCGGGACACAGAAGTTGAACTTTCAGTTCCCGTCTGCATAGGTGTCATGACGTTTGTCACTTCTGACATGAGTAGCATGACGTTGGCTTTAGAGAACTTTTTTATGGAGGTTTCCTTACTGGGAGGGTGGGGCAGGGATGTGGATGTCAAGGGTGATTAGCTTATGGTCAGACCTGACCAACGAGGGGGTGACCATAGGTGTGGAGCATGGATTTCCCATGTTGGTAATGACCAGGTCAAGGATATTGGACCCCCTGGTGAGACTATGGATTAGTTGATCCAGGGCATTGGAATTTATGAATTCCAAGAACTGTTGGGCAAAGGTGTTGGTACATGAGTAGTTTTCCCAGTTAATGGCAGGGTAGTTGAAATCACCCAGTATTAGGGTGTTTGGTTGTATCTTAATATTTTCCAGTATGTTTAGAAAGGTATAGTTAGAATCTTGGGGCATGGTGTGGGATCTGTAGCAAGCTACAATTGGGATTGCAGTCTTACCTAGTGTTAGTTGCACCTGGAGAATTTCAGACGCATTGTGTTGGGCAACTAGCCTGGTGGTGTGAATATCCTTGGTAAATATGGACACTACTCCACCTTTAGTGTTTCGGTCCTGGTTTGGTGGCCAAAAAGTGTGGCTAAGAGTTATAGCCTGGTATTGCAGGGGTGCTCTCTGGAGCCTTAAACCAGGTCTCACTTACTGCACAGATATCGATGTTCTCCATTTTTAGGAGTGCCTCGAGAGAGTGCATTTTGAGGTTTAGACTTCTAGCATTGAGTAGCATTACCTGCAGATTTTGCATACTTTTACCTGTTATGGTGTTGGCTTTGTCCTTTGAACTTTGCCTAAAAAAGGCACTATAGGGGTGGCAAGAGCCTTAGCCAGTAACCTGAATCCCAGGGGCGACTAGTGAAGACCATCTCTGGCAAAGCATCGTGGTCTGTCGATAATGTCATCCCAGGCAGACAGATACTGGATCCCCTGTGAATGACACCAAAAGTTTAGCCAACTGTTGAAGTCAATCATTTTGTCCTTATACAGTGGTATTATTCTGGGTGAAGGCAGGATGCTACTCAGAGTTAGGTTCATACATGCCTGGGCCACATGATCTGAGAGCACTTCCATGTCTTTTTTCATATAGTCCAGGGAGGTACGTCTCAAGTTATTGACTCAAACATGGACAATGACAGAGTCATATTTGTACTTGTTGAGGAGTGACTTGAGTGCATGCATTATGTGGCAGATCCTGGCACTCAACAGGCAGCTGACTGTAGTTTCTCCTTGTTCAGCCTGGTGAGTGGGACATGAGTGTGCCTGACTATAGAGTCACCTATGACTAAAGTTTTGGGAACATTGTCTTGCCTTAGGGGCTGTTGTTGGGTGGCACACTAGTGTTGTGAGGTATGTGACACTTTGGTTGTGACTGGTGTTTGTTTGCATTTCAGCTTCAGATGTCCTTGTTGCTTGGGCAGGTTACTGTTAATGGCCTTGGCATATGAGGGTTTAGTGTTGCTATGTGAGGGTGTTGGTAGTGTGGGTTTAGAAGGGCTATGTGTTGCTTGAGGTATAGTGTGGGTGTTAATCTTCTCCTCTTGACTGTCTAGTGCAATCGTGGGTGGAGAGAACTTTGCTTCTAGTTTGGCTATGTAAGTGCATCTCTCTCAGGTTGTAGTGTTGGGTGGTAGGAGGACAGGGCTGTCTGTGTATATGAGGCAATTGCTGCATTGCCCCAGTATGCCCAGATTCACCAGGTGGACAGGAGAAATCACCGGAAGCTGACCCTAGGACATGCCTGGTTTGAAACTTTTTTTTTGTTAAGTACAAGAGCTGTTTTCCCTTACCTTAGCAAGGTACTTTGCAATTATAGACTGTTTAGTACCTACAATTAATTTCTCCTTATTAACAAGGAGAGCTGAGTGCTTTTATCAGTTTAAGGCTTCCTAGTGCTTTCCAGCAGGTTTTAGCACAAGTGCTAGTCACAGGGATGCTTAAAGGTAAGATGAGAGCTGTCTACAACTATCTGGCTAATTCTACACACCACCTTCAGTTTCACATAATCTTAGGGTTAGGATTAATAATGAGATTTCCAGAAAAAACAACATTTACTTTGGGGTAATATGACCAGGCACTCAAGACATACAAGTACCGAATATAAGAAACACCTTTTCTATAAAACAACCTTACATTATTTCTTATTAGAGAATTGGCAACCTGTACATCACCACTCTGAAAAACGAGTCCTCCACTTCATGGCAGCATATTAAGCTGCAATGGAGCTCGGACTGTAATTGAGATAATGGCCGCCATTATTTTACAGTTGCTAAGCAGCACTTTTGTTGTTCAGTGAATGCAAAATTAAAACAAACAAAAAATTAAAAAAATAAAGTGTGCATGTGTATTAGTTTACATCTGTCTGTGTGCGTGTGTGCATGCATGAAAGTGAGAGTGAGATCAATCAAGCTGTTACTTTACACTCTTTAAACAGCAGTGTGTGTGTGTGTGCACGCGCGCGAGTGCACATGCATGAAAGTGAGAGTGAGATCAATCAAGCTGTTACTTTACACTCTTTAAACAGCAGTGTGTGTGTGTGTGTGTGTGTGTGTGTGTGTGTGTGTGCGCGCATGTGTGCGCGCGCGTGTGCATGCATGAAAGTGAGAGTGAGATCAATCAAGCTGCTATTTTACACTCTGCACTGTGCATGCGCGTGTGTGTATGTATGAGTGTTTATGTTTCTGTCTGTATGTGAAAGTGTATGGATAATTGCATGCATGAAAGCAGAAGTGTGTGTGCATGCACACACACACATTTGTGTATGTGTGTGTGTGTGTGTGTGTGTGTGTGTGTGTGTGTGTGTGTGTGTGTGTGTCTGTGTGCGTGTGTGTGCATGCGAGACAGAGAGTTTGAGCAGTTGATCCAACACATATGCATACTTTTCAAACTATTAGCTCAAGAAAGCCAAATAAAGCTTAAAATAATAGGGGAACAAAAGTTCAACAACAAGCACAGATTTTAAATATTGCTCTGATAAAATTACAAAGTTGCGATAATGACAGGATTTATGTTAACATGAATTTTCTGCAGGATATAAAGTCCATACCTATCACCTCAAGGACACTCCTGATTTTGACTCGAATTTTAGTTCTGCCTCCATTAATCTCTCCTAAAACTTGTGCGTTTTGGAGAAAAGGTGGTCAAGTACAGGTAATAAACAATGACAATAAACAGAGTTATAGAATTTTTTTAACTTCAGAAAATGTATATTAATTCACATTTTCTTATTCTGCCAATATCTGAAGTTAACAGTATTAATATTATAAAAGTGAAACTCAAATGAAACTTATTGTTCACTGACTTTGATCCACAATGATTTGTCAGCATAGACTACAGCAAGTTTGAAACAGTTTGTGGAAGAATTATTTTACATCAAAAATATTACAAATATATATGGTAATTAAAAAAACACAGCATTTAACAGCTAGCGCATTCTTTAAGTGCAATAATGCCCTCCCAGGGGTATAGAAGATCTCTGCCTCAGAACACCACTGTGCAGGTGTAATTAGGCTTGAAATGGCCTCCAGGTCAATAGCCTAGTAACCTCCTATGATCATATAACCCACACCTTGTCAGGCATTATTACTTGCATAAAACACAGTGGTATGGTATGTGTATCATTCTTCTGCCTTTAAAACACTGTTAGACCACTGCTACAGGATTCTATCCTCAGTGGTAGACCACTGCTACAGGATTCTATCCTCAGTGGTAGACCACTGTTACAGGATTCTATCCTCAGTGGTAGACCACTATTACAGGATTCTATCCTCAGTGGTAGACCACTGTTACAGGAGGCTATCCTCAGTGGTAGACCACTGCAACAGGATTCTATCCTCAGTGGTAGACCACTGCAACAGGATTCTATCCACAGTGGTAGACCACTGCTACAGGATTCTATCCACAGTGGTAGACCACTGCTACAGGATTCTATCCTCAGTGGTAGACCACTGCTACAGGATTCTATCTTCAGTGGTAGGCCACTGCTACAGGATTCTATCCTCACTGGTAGACCACTGCTACAGGATTCTATCCTCAGTGGTAGACCACTGCTACAGGATTCCATCCTCAGTGGCAGACCACTGCTACAGGATTCTATCCTCAGTGGTAGGCCACTGCTACAGGATTCTATCCTCAGAGGTAGGCCACTGCTACAGGATTCTATCCTCAGTGGTAGACCACTGCTACAGTATTCTATCCTCAGTGGTAGATCACTGCTACAGGAATCTATTCTCACTGGTAGACCACTGCTACAGGATTCTATCCTCAGTGGTAGACCACTGCTACAGGATTCTGTCCTCAGTGGTAGACCACTGCTACAGGATTCTATCTTCAGTGGTAGGCCCCTGCTACAGGACTCTATCCTCAGTGGTAGACCACTGCTACAGGATTCTATCCACAGTGGTAGATCACTGCTACAGGATTATATCCACAGTGGTAGACTACTGCTACAGGATTCTATCCTCAGTTGGAAAGTTTTGCTTGAGCATCATCTACATTTTTGCTGTAAAGATTTCTGAGTAGGCAGATTATGTCAAGTCCTCCACTTTTCTTTTTTTCATACAGATATAGGCCATTTCTGACAATGCTCCTTACATTTAAAGCATAACATTTTACTGCATTATTCAGTGATGCTTTTCCTGATACTCTGTAACAAATGGGATAGATATCTTAAGCCTTGGTGATACTGCAATACCCTTGTGATACCCTCTACTTGACAATCATTAGACCCTTTATAGAGTACAACTCCCCTTTTGGAATGTACTTCACAAGACATCTGCAGCAGCTGGAAAGGCCACAGAAGTACCTCACAAAGAGGATTACTGGCCTCAAACAAATGCCCTACACTGACCGCCTCAAAAAACTCCAGCTTTACTCTGTAGCATATCGCCTACTCCGAGGTGATCTCTGCCTAACATATAAAGCTATGTCAAACCCAGAGCTGTTGGACATGCTACACCTAAAGAAATCCCATTCCCTCTGAGCTACTCGCTCTAGTGACCTAAGCCTTATCACCACAATAAACAGGACATGCTGGAGGGATAGATTGCTGTCCCAGAGACTTCCCATACTCTAGAACAGGCTACCCATCTATGTCAAGCTAAGTTCTTCATTAGCACTCTTCAAGAAAATTCTTGATGAGTGGAAGGGAAATAGGAAATATACTCCGGGGATCACTTCTGTGTCTCTGCTCAACAGTGGCACAGGAAAATAACTTTCTTGGGTGGCGTAAGCCAGGGAACCTTGGTGACTAGGCTTACGTAGGCCCTTGGGCCGATAGCCTAGTACCTACCTATGAACCTATGTAAAGTTTAAGTTTGTGCGACTTATTGGTCAAAGCTATTAAAAAAAAAAGGGGGGGGGGCTAACTTTTTTTTTTTTTTTGCAGTTGCAAGCCCCATACATAACAAGCCAAGCCTTTTTCAAGGACTTAACACAATAAAAATGTAGCCACTACTCATGTGCTACTATTCAACATCTACCACCTTCCAATCAAATTCAAACTTCGTGGCAGGAGGATATTCATATTTCACAATCTAATGGCTGCACATCCCAGATCTGTCTCCTGCACATCCTCAGCCATACTGGTTTGCTTTCTCTCATAACAAAACGTCACCTGCACAAGTGTAATGCAAGCTCTCTGAACAGACCTATGCAGCAGGAAATTCCCAAGCACCAACAAACACAGCAAAGAATTTTAATTAGATAGATAAATATACATCTAAATTAGTTTAACACAGAACAAAACAGCTTTTCTTCAATAGCTAAACAACCAGATTAAGCCTGGTTTATTTTATTTTATTATTTTGATTACCTTAATTGCAGTATCCATTACTGATATCTGAAATAGTGGTCATTTCTTAGGTATTTTCATAGGATTCTCTATACATGCTGAGTGCCTTCATTCTGTTTTCTATGTATCCATAAAAGATTATTGAAAGTCACAGAAAAAACAGAACTGTTACACCAAAAGGTTCTGTCGCTGATGAAATACTTCAAAGGTGCAACTCAAGCATTTTACAATTGTCAAACAATCCCACAGGCAACAGGCCAGATTCCAAAAACATTGCTCTCAGTGTAAGTCTGCCCTGATTCCAAAAGACATGCGCTGAGTGTTAAGTGTCTTACTTTGGAGTAAGGCCTATTTATAATCAGCCTTACACTGTGGACCAGATTCTAAAAGACCTGCTCTCATGTATGTGGTCCCTTACACTGAGCAAGTCTTTTGGAATCAAGCCCATCTTCCTGCTGCTTATAACTAGGTATTCATATTACGCATATGAGGATCTAGAACAAAGGGCTAAGACAGACAGCCTTGCCATGTGATTAAGCCATGTTTTGTACTCACAGGACTATTGCTCTGACTGGGGCTAAACATGGTGTTCTAATGTGCTGTGTTACACTAGTTTCATCGGCACAATATCACACAGGTATATGCGGTATCATGATAATGAAAGGGTTTTAAGAACAACGTTAACACAGAATACAGTGATCTGTGTAGTAACATAAATGCAGACGTAGACAACTGTTAATTACACTCACTTTTACTTCTTTTTCTACTAGAATGCAAAGTAAATCACAATTTACTAACAAATAAATAAATAAATCAAGCAATTTCGACAATACTCTATGAGGATATGCTGAATCATATTACTTTCCAATGAACCCTGTACTAGTTTTATTAATGCCTCACTGCAATGAGTCAAATATATGCCATGTCCCATAACTTAAATTCTTGCTTTATCAGTGGCGGATTTAGGCATGGGCGCAGGGGCGCGCGCCAGCCCCTTCTTCAACTTTGTGTTTTTTTTTTTTTGTTGAAAAATCAGGTGCATCTTTCCAGGAGAATCCTGTCACCAACGCGCCAAATACATTGAGATGTGATTGGAGATTGCAGTCAGATGATTTGTTATTTTAATAACACTTATAACGGTCTGCATCTTCCCTTGTAGTTTTGGCACGTCGGTGAGAGCTGTGACTAACGTTGTAAGCTGTTGTCGGACGACGTTGTTCAGTTTTGAAATATTATTGCTAGCTGGACAAAGTTTATTTGGAGTGATCTCGCTTTGAGGTAACGTAGTTCTTTTGACTTTTGACACCCTAATCGTACAGCTCAGACGTTAAGCTCTGCTCCGTCCCAAGCTGCAGTTTTAGTTCACGCCACAACTGCTGTGGCTTATCTTGGCCTCTCCGGGAACAACTTCCAGTTCACCTGGACCCCGCAGAAATGCTGTGGAGAAAAAAAAATGGGGGCTGGATAATAAACTTATCGCTTGGTTTGTTTGTTTTTTAATGACGCCTCTGTCAAATAAATAATATACGTTTGTCTGCCTATTTGACTGCAGTCGTTAGGTCATCATTTTAAGTAACAAATTGTTGGATAGTGACTTACAAATTTATTGGTATAAACGAAGGGGCAATGAGATGGGTTAAACTGGGATTCTTTGATTAGGTGAATAATTGATATTTTAATTTACAATGCAGAGTATTTAGCATAGCTGAATAGTTCAGCACAATATTTGTCAGTAATGAATGCACAGGGCGGCATTCTGTGCATCTGGATGACTGGGGGATTTCAATGAAGAAGTCTGAAGATAAGTAAAGCAAAGCATACCTCTCAGGTGTCCAGATTTTTGTCTCATATTTTTGGTCTGTTCCTCATAAAATGTGTAGTTTTCTGGAAAATCACTGGGATGATCTGAGGACTGAAGTCACTAAACAATGACATCATACATTTCAGTTTCTGACTTCATATCCTTCAGAAAACGTATGTTAAAACAAAGCCTGTTACTCTAGCAACTCTAAGTTTATAAGAGCAATATTTAAAATATGTCCCTATTTTTCAGCCTTTGTCCCCCATTTTGTCAGGCTTTGACTAGATTTCTTGCACTAAGAGGTTGAGAGGGATGAACCAAGGTACTCAAAGACTATTAAGGTTTTAAATTTGGGATGTTTTTGTTTGTGTATGCCATAGAAAATGACCTGTTTACCATTATTTTGAGGATGAGATTTTATATTACATATGATTGATATGATTTTTTTCTGCATTGTGACTGTAGGAAAAGCAACTTCCGCAAATGTCTTTTTTTATTTGTAAGAATAAAAATGTAATAAACTGATGTACAAATGAGACACAACGGTCTGGATGTGAAAATAAAAGGTTTGTGCAACTGAAAAGCAAATGTATGGAACTGAAAACATGAAATATATTTTTACACTGGGTTACCAACAGTTATTTGTATCAGTGTCTTGTTACTAATGTTCTTGTGCGTAATTGTAATAAATCTGTTTCAGTAGCCTCGGCGGCAGTAATTAATTACAAAGCCAAGATAAAATCTTTGGTGATAAAGTTGCCTGTGCCATATTAGTGAAAGTGAACTATTTGGTTGGTCTTGCCTAGCTCAGACATATATGAAAAGACCTTTCATTGCGAGTGTTGTTTGGTTAGAAGTTTGCTGAACCTATAAGCTGATTCTTTACAGTTACAACATTTCAGCCAATTTTGTTGTCTCTGAATTTTAATACAATTTATAAAGTTTGATTTCCCTGAATGTCTAGACAGACTTTGGAAGCTGTTCAAACCTCTCAAGTGTCCTTATTTTCCAGTGATGTTCCTATTCTCAGACCTTATTTAGAATATCTATATTTCTGGAGGTATGTCTCCATTTTCAAGTTTGATTTATCCTTTCACACAATTTTCTGAATCCCCCTCGTCCCATGTGTTTTGAAGATGTCTAGTACACAGAAAAAACACACTACATGGCCAACATACTAGTGGCAACAATAACTTAAAGAGAATTCAGATTTTACAACTACCTTTTTTTTTTTTTTGAAGAAAAATAAATGACCTTGTGTGGTACAACTTTGTGATACAGTTCATTGAAATCTACTGATTTTACACTGTCATTTTGATAATGTGCTTATATTTTCCCATCATTTTGCCAGTTTCTGCTTTTTTAATATGTTTTTTGAGTAGTATCCAACTATTCTACTGGAAGCGGAAAGAGTTGTGTTATTTAGTATTCAAATTTTACACAAATTAATATTCCAGATATTTAGATGGATGTTCCCATTTTTCAAGAACCTTTGTTCATATTTTCAATCTGTGTAGGTTGAAAGGTATGCATGGAATATGCATTATCTTAGAATGGGCTGAGTCTCTTCTGTACCATTAACTAGCACAACCAATATCCCATCTAGAAATTTACAAAAACTGGGAGCACACTAGACCTGATAAATAACTTGTGTGTTGAGTAAACCTCAGCACTCCAGACAACAGGCTTTGAGACTTTTAAAGGAGGTACCCTCATCCATTCACCACCCTCTTACCACTGCCAGTATATTGATTCCATACATACTATGCTTATATTGTCATACCCTAAAAACTGAGACACATAGAAATGAAGAAAATGTGTGCAGCAATGTGTTTATTGTGCAAATTAGTCAAGTTAGGCCGCATGCACAACCATGTCACACCCATGATGAACAGAATAAAAAATAATAAAGTGTGTGAAAGCAGCCCTTTTGAATGGAAAACTACTTCCACTAACATACCAAAATTGCTTTCATAGTACATTAGACTTTCAGATAAATAGATGTGCTCGCCTCTAAATGTCCTCAGCAAGGTACACAGATGTCAAATGCCTGTTCTTTGGCCAGATGCATTTGTCAAAACAAAATGCATTCAATAAGCAAGTTCTGTATTGAGCCTGTGATAAAGTCAGAAGTTACAGCCTGTATTAAGTAAGAATAGAATATCTTTTGATTGCTAATCTTCACATCTGTTAACAAAGCATGTGTTCCTTCTACACTAGGGAGCTTTGGGGGCATGAGATTTTACTTATCTGATTTTTTCTTTTGAGAATGCTGTCTCTCCCTTATCTATATCTTTTTACTGTCACTGGAAGCAACCAAGTGCAGCCCAAACCCTTCCACCTTCAGGAAGTCCTATCCTCACTGTAGCACTTGCTTCTCATAGCCTTACTTACTTAGACTAATTCAAGCTAGCTTTCCCTAGGCAATGAGCTACCTGTCAGAAGTGGCCAGACCACCTGTTTAGTAATCACCATAATCTCTTTGTTATTGTAATGCATCATTTCCATAATAATACATGCACTGTAGCACCATATGTATTAACTCATACACATATGGAGAGAGTGAAAAGAGATACAGCCATATGTTTCTTGAGTCAAGTTTAGCCTGGTTCCATGATAGACATTGTAGGTTCAGGACTAGACTGTTATAACTTGGTAGTACTTATTGCAAAAAAAAAAAAAAAAAAGTATCCATCCCTTTTTATTTGGTCTTCTCTCTAGCACTTCCAGCAAACACATTATAGATTATGTTACAGTTTTCTAGCAGTGAACAGGCTGCTTTGCTACACATCCTTAGTGGGGGCATTGTGGGTAGCACTGTCTGACATCATGCCATATATCCTTCTTTCACTTCCCTTCACTTTAGCCCTTCCAGCCTGCATTCCACCACCGAGAACACACTTCTCCCAACTAACTCTATCCTATAGTATGTAACCTGCTGTCCCTCGTGGTGACAGGCTTCCAATCACTGGCAGAATGCAGGATTGCTCGTATCCCAGGTACTCATGCATAGCTGATAAAGGTGGTATTTCCTTGTGCGTTATTCCTTCCTGCTTGAAGTGTACAGTAGTTTTGTGCTGGCTCTAAGCTCAGACCCCCAAAAAACAGTGAGCAAGTTTACTATATTAATTGCTGTTTGTTGGGGGTAGAACAACTTCAGAATGAGAGTAGGCAAACATAGCTGGTGGGTAAGTAGAGGGGAGTTTTTTCTATCTATTCACTTGTTTGAGACCTGTACAGCCAGAAGTACATATGTCTTGGAAAACTGTGCACATGGGCTGTCAGATACAAGCACTATTTTTTTTTCTTAAAGGGAGTTGCCTTTCATGACATGTAGATTAGAACAAAGCTAGCAGATGTCATATGATCAATGTAAAATAGCTGACTCAAATGGTAAGCTAAGTCTGAAGCAGCTATGGACATGAACATAGAGGCCATGATATGTAGGCATACATGTGTATAATACATACATACACATATAGATACAGGTATCTGTTAATCTTCACCATCTTCTGGTAACTGTGGGAACGGCATTATTTTTCGTTCATTATTTTTGCCTGCTGACATGTGGTAGGTGTTTGAGAAACATTAAAATCTAAGCAGTGCCACCCCCTGTTTACAAATGTTCGCTATAACAAATCAAGCTGTCAGAACTGCTAAGTGACATAAGTCACCATGCCTGAAATTTTGTTGTTGTCGTTGTTATGGTGAGGAATTATTAAGTTGCCCCCTGTGTTTTGTACTAATCTACTGACTAGCATATGTGGTCCTTTTCTCTTGCAAATAAACATGCTGACTGCGTTCTGTTGTATGGAGAGATTTTTGTAGGGGGTAAGCATAAAATGTCTAAAAGGCGCTTCTCCTAAGTATTTAATTGTGGTATCTGGTGGAAAAAGCCATACCTTATAAGCAGTGGTGTAGTTGTACTTTATTTTCTGCTTCTATGTGCTAATTGCTGTCTCACAATCTACCTGGCATTTAAACTGTAATTTCACTCAAGCTGCTGCCCCCCCCCCAAAAAAAAGCACAATACTTTCAGCTGCTCAGTCAACTACATGTATTGCTATTAGATTTGTATTCCTCTTGTAAACAAGATATGTACATGTTGGAGGCATTAATCCTAGATGGTTATGGACGTGATAGGGCTTGATAAAGCCCCAGTGTTTCTAACGTGCTTAGTAGATACCTTGTATGCAGAGTATACGTGGTTACACTAGTGTCTTTAAATATAAGGTTATGCCTTGCCTTGTTGCTATTAGCTGATTTAAGAATTGTCTGTGTTGCTATGCAGTCTTATTTAGGTAACTTCATTAGTGTTGTTGCAAAATTGTAACCGACAATCCCATTGCTGCTTTGTCTCCCCCCATCATGGATGCACTGAGTTGTGTAGTGCGTATTTCTTTAATACAAATTCCTCATGTCTATTTTACTGGTTGCTACATGCGCAAAATGTGGTTTGATGCCTAGAGCAGTTGCTAGCTGAGTTTCTTAAAAAAAATAGAGGGCAAGTAGCTCAGCATACCTCTCAATGAGACAGATTTTTGCAGGATGTCCAAACTTTGGCCTCATAGTTTTTGGTCCATCCTTCATAAAAGTATGTTTTTTAAGCAAATTATCATTAAAGAGTGAAGTTAAAAAGAAAGACATTGATTCTCGGACTTAATGTCCTTATGTTAAAGCAAAACTAGTTTTATCAAATTTCTAATTTTGTAAGAGCAAATGTCCCTATTTTTGGGACTTAAATTTTCCTACTTTTATTTATGACTTTGTCAAGACTTCTTGCTCTAAACAGCTGATGTATGTAGTTCAGCCATCACTAAACATGCTAGACTTGTGTCTTAGTTTCACCTGTTCAGATTATGTGGCTTTTTTGGCAGATCTTTAGGGGTTGCAGTCTCAATGTAGTTTCTGACTTTGGTTCATAGGTAGATACTAGGCTATCTGCCCTAGGACATTTATAAGCCTAGCCAGAGTGTATTTGGCTTCCGCCTCCCTATTAGATTAGCCTACTGTGGGTCTGTAAAGTAGGTCACAGAAGGTACCCTTTTAAGATTAGTTTACTGTGCCTCTGTCTAGCAGGGACACAGAAAAGATCCCAGGGGTGAATTTGTGATTTCCCATCCACGCGTCCAGATTTCGCTTGAAGAGGGTCAGCGAGGGGCTATGTCTAACATGAATTGGGATTCTATTCCAGAGTGAGGGGAGTCTCTGGGAAATGAATCTCCCTCCAGCATGTCCTATTTATTTTTGTGCTGTGGTTTAAGTCCCTGGAGTGTGTAGCTCCCATAGATGCTGTATTTTTTGCTTTATAGAGGGCAGCTTTCAACTGTGCATCTGTGATGTCAGGGAGGTTACATTCAGTTGGGATAGGCATTTGCTCCTTTGGGGGGGAAGGGGGTGGAGTTAGCACTGAATCTGTATGCCAGAATGTTGGCTATGTCTGTAGGTTCGGTATATTTTGTACCATTATGCAACAATTCAGAGCATATCTGGGAGTTTCCACCCATATTCCTGACATAACTAAAGAAGGCTTTGTGATTATCTTTAGTGTCTAGGGCAATTTTTCTTTCAAAACTGGCCTTTGATGATTTTATGAGGGATCAAAGTTTCTTGCTAATACTGATCAGAGATGCCTTCCCTTTTTGGGATTTTGCTCTGTCATGTAGTAGCTTCCTCCTTCTTTTGTATAGCTTATTTATGGCCGGGGTCCACCAGACCGGTCTCCTGTTTTTAGAGGAATGAGTCTTGGTTTTATTTGGGATAGAACGATCCATGCATTCCTGCAGGTGCTCATAGAATGCATTTGTAAAGGAAGTCACCCAATAACATAGTGTTTGGAGAGACCTTCATATTCTCCAGTGTTCTCAGGAATGCCAAGTGGGGTTCCTGTAATAGGGAGGGTGTTCTGTAGCAGGCTACAAACTTTAAGGCAGTTTTGCCCGCTGTTAGTTGCACATGGATGGTTTCCGATGCTTCGTGCAGTGCCACTAACCTGGAGTTATAGGTATCTTTGAATGTAGATACTCCCCCTCCTTTTGTGCTTTGGTCCGAGTTTTGGGGCCGAAACACATGGTGAGTTATAACCTGGTAGTGCTGGGGTGCTCTCAGGAGCCTTGAACCAGGTTTCTGTTACTGCACAGACATTGATTTCCTCCATACTGAGGAGAGCCTCGACCATCTTGAGGTTTAGACTTCTGGCATTGAGTAGCTTTACCTTTAGTTTTTTTTTATCCTTGGGTTGTCTATGGAGGTGGGTTTGTCCTTTGAGCCTTGCCTAAAAAAGGCACTATGGGGCTGGCAAGAGCCTTGGCCAATATACAAAAGCCTAATGGTGACAGGTGCAAGCTGTCCCTTCACTTCATATTCAAGAAAAGCATGCTGAGTACTTTATAGCCTTTTCTAATATTAAGTCTCTTCCTGATTTTGGGGAGTGTAAGTGTGTAAGTTTAGCATAGCAATGTCTGTAGAATGTATGCACATGACAGGGATGCGGCAGTGTAGTTAAGCACCGTACTGTTCTATGGTTGAATTGGATATGTAATAGCAGTGGTGAAGGGGCAAGCCGAACTATTGCCTGGGTGATTTGAGTTATAGTGGCTTAGGCAGGTTAGACTTGCCCTAACCCGTGAAGTAGTAGGGGTGATTACTGTCAGTTTCCACTCCCATGTGGGAACCAGAGAACTCTGCAGTGCTGCCTGTATGTAGGTAAGGTGGTCTTAAGTGATATGGTTCACCACTGACTCATGCACTGTGGTGGTGCCTAGTGTCCCGCTTTCCTGCTTACACCCTGGTAGTTGACTGACCAGACTGCGCCCCCCCCCCTTTGCAAATTCCTGGATCCGCCACTGTTTATCTATGCTACACAGTGCTACAAAGTGTCCCACAGGTCTTGAGTTTATTTAATATCAAGTTTAAAAAAGGTGCAGAAGAGTACACTGCACAGCTTAGTGAAGGATGTGTGTAAACAGATAAAGTTGCAGTACATGGAGTAAGCAGTTTTCCCCAATCAGCAGTGATTATGACAGCAGCCACAAGAAATGGATAACAAAGAGCTTGATGGGTGAATTTCTTGGTGTCCATTCTGAGAGCAAAATGACTATGGAAATGTGGGAGATTCAGATTGCCCAGTGTAATAGCACGAGTAAAACAATCAAATAAATAAGCAGACAAACAAACAATAGGTTCATTGATCGCACAAGATATATAACAGCTTTTAAAGCTGTTGATGATTAATGGTGCCATCCACTTTTTTAAAGAAAATTTTTAGTTGTTGTTATCTTTTGGCTTTTCCTGGTTAGGGGTCGCCACAGCGGAACTCCGGTCCGCTAATGATTGATTGGCAGTAGATTTTCACGAACGCCGAGGTGCCAGCTCGACGTTCAACCTTCAACGAAGGCACGCCCATTTACGCATGTCTTTTGAATGCCCACCCAACTGCGGGGAGGACATGCAGACTCCACACAGAAGGCACTCCCTGCACTCCAGACGAGAATCGAACGAGAGAACCTCTTGCTGTCTGGCAACAATGCTACCGCTGCACCACCTCGGATGTGGTTAAAGAAAATTTTTAGTAATTTAACATATTTACAATACAGACACACAAAGTAAAAAAATTGACATCACATGTTTCTTATACAGTGATAGGAATAAATTGAATCTTCCAGGCGATGTTATGCAATTAACCCATTAAGAATCTTGGTATTTCAATGGCAACATTTTAAGATTATCGCAACCACTAAAAGTCTTAGTATGATTTATGGCTATTACTCTGATCACTTATTTTTCAGTATTGCCTGGCACACTGACGTCAGGGAAGAGGCGACAGCAACTGACGCCGGACCTGGATTTTGGAATTCAGGCTGACTGCAGGTAGCCTGCCAGCAGGATAACCCAAGTGTAATGACTGCAAAAGTGAAACATGATGAACATCATTTTTTTTGCTCTTTGGCTTTTAGAGATACAGGAAGTGGAATATTCATTACTATTACAGCTCTAGTTGAACAATTATCAGACAATAACTCCTTAAAAAAACACACTTATTTATTACCAATATACACACATTATTTTTCACAATCCATAAACACATGTATCCAATTAGCTTTTACATCTTTATTGCATCTCCAACAAACTGAAGATGTCATTTTACTAAACTTAGATTTTATAGGGAGTAACAAGCATTCTATGTATGTATTTCCACATAAAAACTTTCCAGTATAAACTTGAAAAAGTCTGACTAACTAATTTAAGTAACAGTTTTATTCTTACCATCTATTGAGTCATTCACTCCACAACTATCTAAAAAGTCCAGAATCTTGCATCAAAACTATTATTATTAACTGGGAAAACAACTCGTGTAACAATACACTTGCCCAACGTTTCCTGGAATTCATTAATTTCAATGCCCAGGACCAGCTTGTTCTTACCCCCAATAGAGGTAGCGACATCCTTGACCTGATCATAACTAACATGGGCGACCGTTGCTCTACACCAATAGTCAACTCCTCTCTGGTTAGATCCAACCACAAACTAAGCACCTTGGAAATCCACATCCCACCCACCCGCCCTGCAAAGGTAACCACCATAAAAAACTTCTCCAAAGCTAACTTTGGGCTCCTAAAAACAGAGGTGGCTAACTTCACAGCACCCATGCAAATGGAGAATAGTTGCATGACCACTGAATCATACAACAATGCACTGTACGAAAATGCACACAAAGGTCCATGAAGATGCACTCCATAGCTTTGCATATCAGACTCATCAGGCAAATGGGGCAATAGTTCCCAGAGTCTGTAGTCACTCCTTTGTGGAGAGGGATGACTGTAGCAGTGTGCCATTCAGTAGGGACAAAGCCTGAGGTGAGGCTGTGACTGAACAGGGCACACAGGTGAAGTGCCAGTTCACTCTGTAGTTCATGTAGAACACAGCCAGGGATACTGTCAGGTCCCATAGAAGCTGTATTCCTGGCTTTGGACAGTGCTGTCTTAACCTGTGCAGCAGTAATACTGAGTGCCTGACAATCTACTGGTATTGTGATTGGTGCTTTGGTGGGGGAGAGAATGGTAAAGTTGGCACTGAATCTCGGCTAGTATATTGGCAAAATCTGTTGGCACAGTATAGGAGGTACCATTGTGCAGTAGCTCAGAGCAAATCCGGGTATTGCTGTGGAGATTCTTTACATAACTATAGAAGGCCTTGTGGTTGTCTTTACTATCTGCTGCAATTCTGTTTTCATAGCTAGCTTTAGAGGATTTGATGAGGGATCTCAATTTTTTGCTGAGGCTGATAAGGGAGTTTTTCCAGTCTTGGGACTTCATCTTATTCCACATCAGTTTCCTCCTTCTGTTGTAGTTTGTTTATGGCATAGGACCACCTGATTGGCTTCCTTCTTTGGAGGAGAGTGTCTTGATTCTATTGGGTTTGGCGAGATCCATGCATTTGTGTATGTGTTTGTACAGTGCATTGGTAATAAACAAAGATATAGGGAATCTCCAAACTCTGGATCCCACACAGTTTGGTTTTGTGAAGGGTAGATCATGCCTGCTCAACCTGGTTGACTTCTTTGAGTCAGTCACCAGAGCTGTGGATAAAGGCAAGGAGGTTCATGCAGCCTACCTTGATCTGGCCAAAGCCTTTGATACCATTCCCCACTCAGGAATCATAGAAAAACTCACTAAGCTAGGCATCAACCCCTATGTCACTAAGTGGGGTGCAAACTGGCTTACAGATAGAACCCACAGTGTGAAAGTAGCTGACTCCAAGTTAGACTGCTGATCAGTCACAAGTAGAGTCCCACAGGGTTCAGTCCTGGGTCCTCTCCTGTTTGGTATCTACTTCTCTGAAGTCCAGACCAACACGAAGCGACTCTGGCTGACGTTTGCAAATGATTGCAAGTTGGGAGCTATTATTAACTCCTCAAGAGATGTTGACATCATACAAAAAGGCCTCACCGAGACCAACGACTCGTGTCAGAACCATGGCCTTAAACTCAAAGCCAAAAAATGTGTCGTCATACCCTTTGGGGAAAAACCCGGTTCCCATGAATTACCACATTGATGGTAGTCTACTGAACACAGAAGGTGTTATAAGAGATCTGGGAACACAGGTTGACAGGAGCCTCTCTTTTAACCACCACATTGCCACTGTGGTCAGAAAGTCCTTCTATGTGGCACATCTCATTACTAAGGGTTTTGCATCCAGGAAGAAAGAGGTCATTGTCTCCCTCTACTGTTCCCTTATTAGGCAAATAATCGAGTACAATGACCCATTTGGTATGTACCTCACTAGACACCTGCAACAACTGGACAGGCTGTAAAAGTACCTCACAAAGAGAATCCTAGGCCTTAAACACTTGTCCTACATGGACAGACTCAAAAAACTCCAACTATTCTCTGTCTCATATCGCCTACTTAGAGGCAATCTCTGCTTGTCTTACAAAGCCATGTCTGACCCAGATCTATTAGAAATGCTACATCTAAAGAAATCCCAATCCCACCGCACCACACACCCCAGAGACCTCAACCTCATTACCACAATCAACAGAACAAGCTGGAGGGACATGTTCATAACCCAGAGACTGCCCATGCTATGGAATAGACTTCCCATACATGTCAAACAGAGAACTCTTCAAGAGAAATCTTGATGAGTGGATGGGAAATAGAAAATTCACCCCGGGGATCACTCCAGTGGCTCTTCTCGACAGAGGCACTGGGAACTAAGGTGGGGTGGCACGATGACAGGGTAATCCTATGGATTAGGCTTTTAAAGGCTCCAGGGCCATTAGCCTAGGACACACCTATGAACCTATGTATAATTAACTTATATAACTTGGACAATCTTCCTTTTTAGGTCAATCTACCTTTGATATTAGCATTCATATAATATAGGAATAGTGTTCTGCTCCCCTTCACTCATATTATCCACAAATTAATTAATTTTATTTCTTACTTATGGATAACATTAACTGGTTAACTGATTAATCCAACTTGTATTTTTTCACTAAATATTGCGGAGGCTTAACTTTTCCTTTTTTCAAAGCAATCAGACAATAATACATTCCCTTTTAGGAAATTCAATATAAGATTGCTTCAGTGTCCTCGAATCTAGATGTGTGTGCAATGGCAAAGCACAAACATTTCCATTTTGATATTAATGAAGTTTAATAAAAACATATTTTTTTAACTTTTTTAAGAATTGATTTCATATATGCAACATCTAAAGATTTAAATGAATTACATTCTAAGGTAAATTTTGTTAACCGGATGAAATGATTATTACATATTTCTAATTTATCATATTTAATAAACTTATAAGAATGGTTGCTACCATATATGGTATGTAAATATTGGTATTAGCTGCTTCTGGATGGTTTTAAAATTGACTAGTGTAAGTAGAGTCTATCCAGAGTATAACAGAGATAAAATCTGCAGAAAGCTAACACACAATACTCCCATCATTTATATAAGTTATTCTCTTCTTTTTAGGATAACATAAGAATGGAGTCAACATTTTTTTCCATTTTCTTTAAAAGTTTTCCTTCGGGTATTAAGGATATTGAACGCAATAAATATATCAGTCTCTTTCTCTCTATATATGTACAGATATATATATATATATATATATATATATATATATATATATATATATATATATATATATATATCTTTATATAAAACCTTGGGTGATATAATTATGTTAAGTACTTACCAATCCTCAAAAGTAAAAAAAAAATCACAATTTTTTTAATAAGTAACACTTCTTCAATTACTTTTTCAAAATTATTATTAATAACTCTTGTGGGAGAAGAGGCTGGACTCTGCCCTTCTGAGCTGGGAATTTCTGGTTAAAGGTTTATAGTGCCTGAATATTTGAACTGTATCTTACTGAAATTGGTACACCTTGTTTGCTCTAGCATAGACTAGATCCAGGCCTGCTGAATCTAGCTTTGTTTATATGCTTGTTGTTTGTTTGCTTGTTATTTCCCTGGAAGCTAATTCCACCTAATACGCAACTTCTCAGCGCTTCTGTGGATCACTAGTGATATCTGCATTGCTTACTGTACTTATTTCCTTGTTTCACTTGAAAGAAAGTTACTGTTTGTCGTTTTGCATTTAGTTACTTGTAACACATTGCACTCAAGTTACCTGGCACTTGCTCACTAAAGCAATTATATAAGTCAGCACTAAAAATTAAAAGCACTACACCCTCACTCCCCACTGGCCCTTGTTTTCAATTAAGGATTTCCCAATATTATTCTAGCATGTCCAAAGGTCAGCTGTCAATCTCCTCTCCGGTCCAGCTGGTGAATCTGGGAATCTTGAGGCAATGTTATAACTGCCTCATGTACACAGACAACCCTCTCCTCCTCCCACATAACACAAATACTTGCGAGAGATGCAGCTATTTAGCCAAACTGGAGGCTGAGCTCTCTCAACTCAGGACTGGCAAGACCAGACAGGAGGAGAAGGCAACTACACACACCACAAAACCAGCCTCACATAATGCTACCACTCCACTGAATCAAACACATAAACACACAAAGACATACTCGAGGCTCTGAGTAAAAATTTACCTAAACAGCAGAGGCCTCCAAAGCAGACACCCAAACAACTGCTACCTCAAGACACCCCACAAGCAACACATAAACCACAAAAGCAGTGTGCAAAGCAGTCACAGCCCTTAAGGCCAAATACAACACCAAACATACTTGTCATAGGTGACTCCATAGTCAGACACACTGACGTCCCACTCACCAGGCTGAACAAGGAGAGGGTCACAGTAAGCTGCCTATCGGGCGCTAGAATCCGCCACATAACACAAGCACTCGGGTCACTCCACGGCAAGTACAAATATGACACAGTCATTGTCCATGCTGGTGTGAGCGACCTGAGACGTACCTCCCTGGACTACATGAAAAGAGACATAGAGGAGCTCTCTGATTATGTAGCCCAGGCAGGTATGACCCTAACCCTGAGCAGTATCCTTCCTTCACCAAGAATGATGCCACAATATAGAGACAAGATGATCAGCTTTAACAATTGGCTTAATGTCTGGTGTCATTCAAAGGGGATCCAGTGTCTGTCTGCCTGGGATGACATGCTTGACAAGCCACGCTGCTTCGCAAGGGACGGCTTGCACCTGTCACCCTAGGATTCGGATATTGGCTAAGGCTCTTGCCACCCCATAGTGCCTTTTTAGGCAAGGCTCAAATTCTAAACCTACCACCCTAGAAAACAAAAATGGGAAGAAACTGAGGGTAATGCTGCTCAATGCCAGAAGTCTAAATCTCAAAATGCACGCACTCGAGGCCCTTCTCAGTATGGAGAACATCGATGTCTGTGCTGTAACTGAAACCTGGTTCAAGGCTCCTGAGAGCACCCGGCACTATTAGGTTTTACCTCATATCATGCGTTCCGGCCCCAAAACCCGGACCACACCACAAAAGGAGGGTGTATCCATATTCATAAAGGATACCCACACCTCCAGGTTGGTGGCAACGCACGAAGCTTCGGAAACCATCCAGGTGCAACTAACCATAGGCAAAACTGCTCTACAAATTGTAGCATGCTACAGGCCACCCTCTCAAACTCAGGAACCCCACACAGCCTTCCTGAAGACACTGGAGGGTATAAATGTATCTCCAAACACCATCATATTGGGTGACTTCAACTACCCGAATATAGACTGGGAACATTACTCAAGCCCTAACTTTCTAGCCCAACGGTTCCTGGAGTTCATAAATTCAAATGCCATGCTCCACACCGGAAGTATATCCCTCATTGGTGAGATCTGATCATAAACTAATCTCACTGGAAATCCACATCCCGCCCCCACCCCAAACAAAAAAGACCATAGTGAAGAACTTCTCTAAAGCAAACTTCACACTACTCAAGACTGGTGTGGTATCCTTCAAGGCCCCTGAGCCAGAGGAAACCACAACCCAAGCTGCGGAAGCCCTTACAAATGCCTTCTATGAACACCTCCAGGACTGCATGGATCAGGCAATCCCAAATAAAACCAAGACTCTTTCCACAAAGGGCAAACGTCCAGTCTGGTTGACCCCAGCCATTAACAAACTTTACAATAAGAGGAGAAAGCTATTACATGATAGAACAAAATCCATAAAAGGGAAGTCACCCTGATCATTATTAGTAAAAAAATACGAGCACTCATAAAATCAACTAAGGCCAATTTTGTGAGAAAAATTGCCATGGATTCAAAGGACAATCATAAGGCCTTTTTCAGCTATGTTAGGAACCTGGGTGGAAACTCCCAGATATGCTCAGAATTAGTCCAAAATGATACAAAAATCACTGAACCCACAGACATTGCCAACATACTGGCAGACAGGTTCAGTGCAAACTTCACCCCTCACCCCTAAAGGAGAGATAACTATCCCAGCCGAGTGTAGCCTCCCGGACATCTCAAATGCGCAGGTGAAAGCTGCTCTCTCTAAAGCTAAAAACACAGCATCAATGGGACGGATGGTGTCCCCAGCTGTGTGCTACACGAGCTAAATGAGGAATTAAACCTGCACATAAGGCAGCTGTTTAATCTCAGCCTTACCACAGGATACGTGCCCAAGGAGTGGCGTACGGCAACTGTGGTCCCACTCCACAAAGGCGGCCTCTACGGACCCTGGTAATTACAGCCCCATAAGCTTAACAAGTCTAGTCTGCAAAGCTATGGAGAGGATCATAATGGAGCTCATAAACAAAGATATAGGGGACTTGCAGACATTGGACCCGACCCAGTTTGGCTTTGTCAAGGGAAGATCATGCCTTTTGAACTTGCTCGACTTCTTCGAAACAGTCACCAAGGCCATTGATGAGGGAAGGCAGTCCATACAGCCTACCTTGACCTTGCAAAGGCTTTCGACACAATACCCCACTCGGTATTGTAGAAAAACTTACCAGCTTAAATGTAAACCCATATGTCACAAGATGGGTTGCAAACTGGCTTAAGGACAGAACCCACAGGGTTAGAGTTGCTGGCGCTGTGTCAGACTCCAAGCCGGTCACAAGTGGTGTCCCACAGGGCTCGGTCCTTGGCCCCTATTGTTTGGCATCTACTTCTCAGAAGTACAGGCCAACATGGGAGGACTTTGGCTGACAAAGTTTGCAGAAGACTGCAAACTGGGCCATAGTGGAAAGTGCATCGGACACGGATATCCTTCAGAAGGGACTCACGGAAACAGATAGCTGGTGCCAGAGCCATGGCCTGAAGTTAAGCGCCAAAAATGTATAGTCATACCCTTCGGGAAAAACAAGGTAACCCCAAGCTACCATATAGGTGGCAATCCACTAAGCACAGAAGAGGTTATCAGGGACCTGGGGACCCAGGTTGACAGTGGCCTTTCTTTTGACACTCACGTTGCTAAAGTGGTTAGAAAGACCTTCTACATTGCCCACCTGATCATGAAGGGATTCACATCCAGATCTAGTGAGGTCATTGTTCCCCTGTACTCTTCACTTATCAGACCAATGATCGAGTACAATGCCCCATTCGGGATGTATCTCACCCGACATCTGCAGCAATTGGAGAGACCCCAAAAGTTCCTCACCAAAAGGATAAAGGGACTCCAAAATCTGTCATATGCTGCCAGATTGAAGAAACTCCAGCTCTATTCAGTCGCATACCGTCTGCTCAGAGGTGACATGTGCCTGACATACAAGGCCATGTCCAACCGGAATTAATGGACATGCTCCACCTCAAAAATCCAAATCCACCAAAACCACTAGAGCAAGCGACTTAAACCTTAGCACGGATATAAATAGGACATGCTGGAGGGATAGATTTATCACTCAGAGACTCCCTATGCTGTGGAATAAAATCCCGGTCCATGTGAGGCAGAGCACCTCGCTGACTCTGTTCAAGAGAAATCTAGACCTGTGGATGGGAGATCGTAGGTTTACCCCGGGAATCATCTCTGTGTCACTGCTGGACAGAGGCACAACAAACTAATGGGCACAGTATTTTTTCATATAAGGGGTGGCGTAAGCCACAAAAATTTGAGCTAGGCTTATAAATGCCTTAGGGCAGATAGCCTAGTATAAACCTATGAACCTATGAACCTTATCACATCTTGCTAGATTTTTCTTCCAAAATATTTTAGTTCTTTTCCTACCCAATTACATTTATATTTATCTTTAAACTTACTATCTTACTATTTGGTGTTACTCTGACCTTTTCAGTACAGCCCAGTTTGTACAGTCCCACATACCTATCCAACCACATCCACCTATACATATTCCTCCCTCCTCTCTGACCTTAAACCACATCCCACTCTTCAAGCTATAGTACTCCCTACTCCACACATTCACATCATTCACATTTCCTCCCACCTCCAATACCAACAATCTCTCAACCAAAGCCCTCCCTAACTATGATCCTAAATTTGATTGTAGCTTCCCTACTAATTTTTGTCACCTCCCTTTCGTCTCATCATACCAACCTTCATTATGAAAAATCAACACCAACCATACCCTACTTCACCAACAGCCAATCTACCTCTATATCATTTACCATCTCTCTCTCTCTCTCTTTGCAAAACACCTCTTTTACTCACCTATTTTGTTACAAAATATTTCAATTACCCCCCACCCTCTTTATTAGGCTTAAACTTAACCACCTTACACTCAAGTCCCTTGCTCCCAAACTCAACTCATCAATCACCACCCTCTTATTAGCAGGTGACATCCACCCGAACCCAGTACCATCAATTTCACTCCTAGTCACTGCTCAAACAATCCTCCCCCTAACCCAACTAACCACTACTCCCACCAACACTGAATCCCCATCTTCCTGTATCCCCACTCCCCAGTATCCCAAGAACTTATCTATTCTGTCCATCAATATACAAATCCTGTTGAATAAAGTTACTGACCTTCAAGCATGGATCTCAGATTATTCCCGATCACTTACTAGCACTATCAGAAACCTACCTTAAACCTCATTTCCCTAACACAGATATTCTACCCCTTGGCTACATCATCTACTAACTAGATAGAGCCACTAAAAAGGGGAAGTGTAGCAGTTTTGTACTCTTGACCACCTGACCCTCACTCCCCTACCCATTACTATACCCAGACTTCCACCCTGCAGAAAGTCTAATTCTAAACTGCCACCTAAACAATCACAAAAAGCTCACTATCAACTCAGTATATATCCCACCTGGTAAGAGCATCCCGATCATTGAAAACATACTTCTCTGGGTGTCACAAAATATAACCTGCAAAACTATCTTGCTAGGAGATGTACATATTGATTGGAATTAATTTGACAACAATTTCCCTGCCCAAGGCATCAATTTGTTTCACTTTACTCAGCTAATTAGTACCCCTACAAGACTAAATACAAACTCCAAGAATTGCATAATACTGGACTGGATTCTAACCAGCAACCCCCTTTTCTACCATAACCCTAGAACCCTTTTGGATGGCTTGGGTGATCACTTACCCATCAGTATTCAAAGATATACTCCCCAACTAACTAAACCACATCTACACACATTTTGCCATAAACATTCTGACTTCAACCCCTCTATTTTCAATGACAGACTCTCCTCTGTTAATTGGTCTAACCTACAATCACTTCCTCTCAATGATGCTGTACTCGAATCCAATCACATCTTACTTGGCATACTTGACTCACTAGCACCCCCTCGCAAAATATGAATAAACTCAAACTATGCCCCCTGGCTCATTAAAGATATTTGTATGTTAATGCACAAAAGCGACTCCACCTGAAAAACCTGGCAAAAACAAATCCCCTACTCACTACCAAGTATTTAAAGAAATAATAAATCGCACCAAAAACAAATATATAATGATAAAAAAAAACTTTTATCTCAAGGCACAATTCACTCATCAGTCCAACCCGAAAAACTTCTGGAGAAATATTAACTCAATCCTTCACACTGGTAAATTCCAAACTCCCAGACCTTACCCCAGCCTTGCAGACCAAGACACTGCCTTTTTCCTTAACCAGTATTTTATTGATTCCATTAGCAAATTAACTAATGCCAACCACAACCTCTCCCCCCCAAAAATTCCTCAAACCACAAATAATTAAATGATTGCTTCTCAAACCTATCGTAACTTCTTACATAAAGTCTCTCCTTCTACAACTTAAACCTTGCTCTCTCTCTCTGCTGACAATCTACCCCCCCACTTTCTGAAACTAACAGCTGACACTATTGCCTATCCAGTCTCAATACTTATTAATAGATCTATTAAAGAAGCTACTGTACCCAACATCTAGAAGTCTTTCTACGACATTCCCCTTCACAGAGGTGGCAACTACACTGATCCCTCCAGTTATAAACCCATTGCTATATTATCCCCTAACCACAATTCTCAAAAAATGCATACATAACCAGATACTGAAATTTCTCACCCACAATAACCTACCGACTCCTACTCAACATGGATTTCAACCAAACCACAGTACCTCTACTGCCCTTCTGTCCTTTACTTACACTACGGCAGAAGCTAGAGATAACAACAAACTGGTCTCATCTGTTCTTAGACCTTTCAAAAGCATGACACAGTATCACACTTTAAACTACTAAACAAACTGGGTGACTTAAATCTTTCCACCTCAACTCTCTCTTAGTTCTCCAGCTAGCTCCCAGACAGACTACAGTCTATCAAATGGCTGTCTTCTTGCTCTACCTTTCTACCAATAAACACCAGCATACTACAGGGCTCTATCCTGGGGCCTCTTCTTTTTAACATATTTACCAATGACCTCCATTCTTCCACTACCCACTCAACTCTCATACAATACACAGATGACTCTACCCTGAACAAATCTTCAAACTCAAGCTCACAACTTCAGACGCTTACACAACAATCTTTCCTCTCAGTTGAATGCTGGCTAAATGAAAATCAGCTTATTCTGAATCCTAAAAAAACAGAACTCCTCCTTTTTCTCCCCAAAGCCAATGATCACCTTAATGGCTCCTTCTCCATATCTTCCCTAAATAAAACCATAATTAATGTTGAAAAATACACAAAATTGCTAGGAATGACAATTAATGACCAAGTAAAATTTGACTTACACATCCAGCAGTTGATTAAGAAAACTAATCAAAAACTTGATCCTTTATATCACAATAACAAATGTCTCTCTTCTGATTCCAGATTATCCCTGGCACAAGCCTACCTACATCCTAGCCTCCTCTATGGGGCCCCAGTTCTTCCTAAGCTTCAATCCCGCCACTCTCCAAACTGGAACAAATGTATAATAAAATCCCAAAATTTGCAGCAAACTTACCTAATTCAATCCACCACTGTCTTACTCTTAATAAGGTACACTGGATAGAACTTCCCCATCATCATCTCAAATTATCTCAACTCCATATAACCCACTTCCTTCGCAATAAGCCAACTGCCTGTCCCTCTTTCTCCAATCTAGTCACTTACTATACTCCTTCCTGCCCCTTACGCAGTACTGACAAATTCATTCTCTAAGCTTATAGATCCAAAATGAACATTGCCAATCTTTTATATAAATCATTCGTAAAAAAATTCTGGAACAACCTCTCTGTCAATTTACATTGCATTACTTTCACTAACCACTTCAAAAAAGAACTAAAGAACTTTCTCTTGAATACTTGGTTATGCCCCTGCCATGACCCTACCTAATCCTGTTTCTATCACCTATATCTCCCACTTAGAACAATAAGTTTGCTAGCTTAGTTCTATTTAGCTAATTGAACTATATATTCTGTATATAATTTATATGGAAAGTACTACGCTTACATCATTATTTTTACTTAGGTTCATAGATTAGTACTAGGCTAACTGCCCTTGCAAGCCATTTTTAAGCCTAGCCAATTATCCCTTGTGAGAATTAAACCCTGCACTTTGTGTTTGCAAGGCAAACACCTTAACCATTAGGCCACCCTCCCAGCCCTTGTTTACTATTATGGTTCTTTTTCTTTTTTTTTTACAAAAGCATATGATCTTACTATGTATAACTACTGTAAAATAGTCTTGGTTACTTTGTGAAACCTTACTGCAAAATTGTAATTATCCTCCTTGGAGATTTTCTACTTGGGTCTCCACTGAAAATGGGCCAGTGGTCAGTTGGACTTATCCGGTTAACAAATGTGAAATAAATAAATAAATTAAGTAATTGATTTAACACTAAAGTTTCAGTTTAATTATTATTAAATTTCAGCAGCTATACTTCTTGAAATGTTTCAATTTATTCATCTATTTCTTTGATTGAATAATTTAAATCTCCTATAGTTAGTAAAACATCATCTGCAAAAAGCCATATTTTACATTGACAATCTCCATTAATTGAGAATCCATCATTTTTTTTCATTGCTTCTTATACTATTAGCAAAAGGTTCAATATCT
Organism: Protopterus annectens; assembly: GCF_019279795.1. Lineage (NCBI taxonomy): Eukaryota > Metazoa > Chordata > Ceratodontiformes > Protopteridae > Protopterus > Protopterus annectens. The sequence goes on from NC_056733.1 coordinate 402,536,375, forward strand.
AATGCAAATCATAGAGGGGGAAGGGGCACCTATGCTTTGTCCCTTTGTTTAAATGAATCCTTGAGAAATGTAAGGTCCAATTTTAACATATGCTTTGGAGTCTCTATACAGGTTTTTTTAATATTCCAGTAAACTGTTCAGGAAATGCAAATGCTTCTAAAGTTTTAAACAAGTAGTTCCAATTTACAGAATCAAAAGCTCTCTTAACATTTTAGCTAATTATGGCTAATTACTTGTTCATTCCTTTTGCATAATTTAAGATAGTTACTACCTCCTTTATACTACTGTACGTTAATCGCTTGACTATAAATCCTATCTGATCTTTATTAATTAATCTACTGTATCTCAATTTTGTAGCAAAAATGGATATAAATATTTTATATTCTACATTTAATAATGAAATAGGTCTATATGTGGAAGCTAATTTATTATCCTTTCCTTGTTTAAGTATAGGTGAGATTACAGACAATTTCCATGAGGGAGTAATTATTTTGTCACTCTGAATTATCCTGAAAACTTCACTTAGTAATTCTAAAATACTTAATGGAAGCAGACTATAGAATCCCATATGTAAATCATCTAACCTGAAGCGTTACCATTTTCCCTTTTTTAAAGCTTTTTTAACTTCTATCGCCATAATAGGCATATTCAACAGAAATATTTTGTCAATAAATTTATTAGTAATATTTTTCCTTAAAATATTGTCAATTTTGTAATCATTAGGATTATTATTTTATCTTTACTAGATCCTCATATATATATATATATATATATATATATATATATATATATATATATATATATATATATATATATATATATATATATATATATATATATATAGTTTAATATTAAGCATTTCCTCTATATCTGAAGAAGTGTATTAGTGTGAGGATTTTGGATATTATTGATGTGTACCTTTTTGCTTAACATCTTCCTTCTATTAACTAATCTATATAGATTTTTTGAAGTCACCACATAACTGCACATTAGTTTTTCTAAAGCTATATCCACATTATGCATTAAAACTGTTTGATATTTTGCCAATAATGTTTTATTGGCTTCAATATCAATCCTGTATCAAGCCTGGCTAACTCTCTCTAGAATGTGTAAAAATCTGTTAACCAGCTTACTGTATAATTTAATTTAATCCTGACTTACGCTCGGGATTAACTCTAACCTGTGGAACTTGTTTAACTTGCGTACTTATGTAATCACTGTAAATAGTCTGTTTGTAATATGTAATGCTGGTATTATGTAATGCTGTATCTGTTTACCCTTGGAGCTTTTCACCCCGGGCCTCCGCTGAAAATGGACATGCATCCAGTCGGACTATCCCGGTCAACAAATGTAAAATAATAAATAAATAAAATATTATCTAATTTCTTTGATTGTTGTTCAGACCTCACTTTGTGTATTCTAACTTGTATTTATAGCAAGTCTTTATGCCACTCTTTCATTTTATTACTAGCCCATCTTCCCATTCTATCTTTAATATGCATTTTTAAGGATCCCCATAGAATGAATTTAAAGAACACATTTTTAATTCTCTTAAATTCTTTTAATTTCATCATATATACTGAGATTTTATAAATTATCTGAAATTTCCTTATAACCATTACTATATTAACACTTTGTGTATTATGATCAGATAAAGGACAAGGAATAGTTTTAAAATAATTCACTTTATTAAGTGAACCTATAGAGGCATAAAGGCATAAATCCTATCAATTCTAGTTTGCATCCCATGTGCAAAGGAATAATGAGTGAAGAACAATGACTTGTCTTCTGCTTTTACTAGCAAATCAACTAAATTATTATTACAAATCCATCTATTTATTGCTTTAGCTGCTGCCAGTATTTTAGCCTTCTTCTGTTCACTTGCATCTGCTATACCAGATATGCAGTTAACATCCCCTGCTAAAATTACACTACCCTTCCAATGACTTTGTATTAGGTTTAAATGATCTTTAGCAACTCTTGCACCTATTCCAGGGATACAATAAAAATTAGCTGGTGTACAGAGTCTGCCATTATATTTCATTATTACAAATGTAAACATTCCTTTTGAATCACTAATGGATTCCATGACCTGGATGAGGGTAAGGCAGTCCAGACAGCCTGTCTGGACCTTGACAAGGCCTTCAACACCATCCCCTACTCTGAAATCATAGATAAACTTACTAAGCTGGGCAAAAATCCCTATCTCACTCGATGGGTTGCCAACTGGCTTACTGACAGAACCCACACTGTAAAGGTAGCTGACTCCAAATCCAGCTCCAGACAAGTGACAAGTGGAGTACCTCAGGGGTCAGTCCTGGGACCGCTCTTGTTTGGCATCTACTTCTCTGAAGTACATGCCAACACTGAGGGACTCTGGCTAACAAAGTTTGCAGATGACTGCAAACTGGGAGCCATTACTGAATCCCCAAATGATGTGGATATTCTACAAAAGGGCCTTACAGAAACAGCTGCTTGGCGCCAGAGCCATGGGCTCAAGCTCAATGCCAAAAAGTGTATAGTTATCCCCTTTTGGAAAAACCATTTACCCATGAATTACCACATAGGTGGGCAGCACACTAAACACTGAAAGTGTGATAAGAGACTTAGGAACACAGGTGGACAGTGGTCTCACCTTCGATAACCACATTGCCACAACAGTCAGGAAATCCTTCTATGTGGCACACCTCATCATTAAGGGCTTTTTATCCAGAAAAAAGGAGGTCATTGTCCCACTGTACTCATCCCTCATTAGACCCATAATGGAGTACAACGTCCCATTTAGTATGTACCTCACAAGACATCTGCAACAACTGGAAAGGCCACAAAAACACCTCACTAAAAGAATCACAGGCCAAAAGCAAATGCCCTATGCTAACTGACTAAAACAAACTCCAGCTATACTCTGTCACATATCGCCTACTCAGAGGGAATCTCTGCTTAACATACAATGCCATGTCAAACCCAGAGCTGTTGGACATGCTACACTTAAAGAAATCTCAAACTATCAGAGCCACACATTCCAGGGACCTAAACCTTGTCATCACAATGAACAAAACATGCTGGAGGGATAGGTTCCTGGCCCGGAGACTCCCCAAACTCTGGAATAGACTGCCCATATATGTCAAGCAGAGCACCTCCTTGGCCTTCTTCAAAAGGAACCTTGATGACTGGATGGGAGATAGGAAATTTACCCCGGGGATCATGTCAGTCGCACTGCTAGACAGGGGTCCAGGGAAATAAATATTGTGGGAAGAAATAGCCAGGGAATTGTTATGGCTAGTGTTGTATAAGCCCTAGGGCTGACAGCCTAACACCAACCTTAGGAATTACAGTATATTTTCTCCAAAGTATAGCAATTCCTCTCCTCTTTTTGTTAGAAAAAGCAGATGATAACATTTCATGACCTAAGTTACTTAAAGTTAAGTTAATTAAATATTGCAAACCTTTATCTATCAGAAGAATATAATGACTCCTCTATTTAATTTTAGATATCTTATTAATGAATTCCTTTTGCTGTCATTATTTACTCCATTGACAGTAATAGACAGTAAAATAAAACTATCCATGGTGTATATTTTAAAAAGATTTATTTTAAAAGATAATATGACACAATGCATTCATTGGATGGAATCTTAACATTCCACATTTTTTTGAATTCTTCCTTTCTACAAACTAAACTAAAACTCATAAATGAAGACAAAAACAAGTTTATATATATATATATATATATATATATATATATATATATATATATATATATATATAACTTTTATATATATATATATATATATATATGTATAGAGTTATACACATATAGATCTGGGACACATGCTCGACTAGCATATGTCTGAATCACAAAACATCAAACACACATACACGAAAGCGCTTAACATCAAAAAGCGCTTCCGTGTATGTGTAGTTCAAAAAATATATATATATATATATATATATATATATATATATATATATATATATATATTTCTGAATGGGGACAAAGCCCCCCTCACCCTCCCCACACACCCCCCTACTTTATTATTCTCACTCTGAGATCGCACTACAGTGGGGAAAAGGGAATTTTCCCTGACCCGCACTGTAGTCCGATCTACAAAACAGACACACAGAAGTGCTTGTCAATGTTAAGCGCTTTCGTGTATGTGTGTTCAATGTTTTGTGATTCGGACATATGCTAGTCGAGCATGTGTCCGGATCCCATAGATATATATATATATATATATATATATATATATATATATATATATATATAATAAAACACAACCTACCACGGATACCAGTGTTCCTAGTTTGCTTATCAAATAGACAAACTACTGTACTATTACTCTACTTACCAACACCTAAAAATTCATCAAAAAAGTAGTGAAAAGCTTCTGTCACTAACAAATAATTAATATAATGTTATATATTGGTCAAAATAATAGAGAGACTATTAATTTAGCTTTATATTCCCCCATTGCTAAATAAATGTTTAATAATCCTCTTCTGTTAATCACAAATATTAAATAATCCAACACAGTATATTAGATACCTATTTATGTAATAGTAGTATAAATTACCTATTAAATATTCCAAAATGAATTGCTCATTCAACATTATTATTACTGGTTCTTTAAGTAAATAAGTATAACAGAGTGGGACCTGAAGAGATAATGACATCTGTAAACTCACATATGACAGGTAATCTTATCATACTAGAATATAATACAAAAAGGAAATCAATGCACATATATATTTAACAATTTAAAACACACACACACACATTTTATAGATCTAACAAAAGCTCTGAATTAGTTTTTAAAGTATGTCTACATCTCAAAAGTATGTAACACTCAACATGGCAGATAAAATATTTAAAAATCCTTTAGATTGTTGAACTACATTATAAAAATATGTACATTAATGAGGTTGAAAAGAATGGAAATAATATATAAATAATACATTTGCAGTCTGTATTGTATTCAACAGTTGCAATGTGTTCAATTCAAATCTCATTATCCTTTCCTGGATTCAAACACATTGAAAAATCTATTTTAATTTCTATCAGAATGGATGCACTGATTCAGCAATAAAACACTCTAATTTCAGATTTGACTTATGAAATGAGTTACTTCAGGATGTCTGAGTAAATCTAATAACATAAGCTTCAACGTTCACATGACCAAGCTATAAATTTCAACTTTCAGATTATTTTCAAATGTTTTAATATGATTTTCCATGTAAATTATATGAGATTTTGTACATTTCTGCCACATGCTGGTATATGTAACAGACTTAAAATCAGTTATTTAAAAATATTTTTCTGTCTTATTTCCCCAGTTATGTGGATTGAGGTAGTATTCTGCCTTAATCTATATAACTTGCACTTTAAAAATCTTCCATCAAAGATCTATTTAATTATCAACTCTGTTAAAGATTATAGTATTTGTACATATTTCTTAGCTTACTGTTACTGCTCTTTCATTAATCTTACTTATTTAATATCATTCCTTGTGCATTTTCCATATTACTCATAAGACGTTTACTTTTCATATTGAGTATTATACACAATTTTGACTATATATAAAATAACTCCTGCTTGTTTAATTTTAATGTGTGTTTTAGGCATTGTGAACTGCTGTTCTGATCTAGGCTTCATATACTGACATCAGAATTTGACTACAGCATGTGAAATTGACAACTCACAGCACAGCACAGCTGTTAATTTCCTTTGTAAGTTTCTCATTCAATTTAGTTCTTTTAAACTGTTTTAATCAATAACAAACAACTAACTTTACTTTTTTCAGTTAATTTGTACAGTGAGAGTTAATAACTATAGCATAAGCTATTAACATGCAAAATGTAAGTAAATAATATTTTAGCAACATTTTGTGTAGAATATTACTAAAGCTTTTGTCTTACCAATTTTTCAATTCTATGAAAAGAAAAAAAAGTGTTATTTTGTATAGATTCCTCCCATATATACTAATAAAGAGAGAGAAAGCTCTTTTTTCTTTTCTTTTTTCACAAACATCAGTGATGAACTTTGACCTAGATTTTTTTCAGGACAGCTCAAGATGGGAAGAATCCAGCATTCTACCAGAAATGTAACATTTCTTTGTTCTCAAATTACGTTTTACTTGCTTCATAAATGACATGTGAAAGGAATGTGTTACACAATAACAAAGAAAACAAAATTACCAGCATGTTAACACTTCTAATCAGCATATTACTTAGATATGACATTTCAGTTAACTTAGCAATGCACATGCTAAGCCAAATAGAGCAAATAAAATAAAATTCTTCACTTATATATTCTTAAAGTTGCTAGTTATATTGTTTATAATTTAATGACATTCTCACAAAGGAAGTATTTGTGTAACATAGAAATACATGTACAAGTTTAGTTAAATGAGATATATTTAGTCTTTGACTATAAATACAGTAAAACATTATAATTAACTGTTTATATTCCTCAAAATGAAAAATGGATTAGCTTAAAATATAAAGGCATACTTGCATACATTTTGAAGCTTAAGTCCAGTAGAAAATGTTTACTTAAAAGGCAAATGTACTGTTTCAGAAAACAAATGTGCTGTAATCAGGGAAAGAAAGTCACTTGTTTCTAGGCTGTTTAATTTTAGAAGCAGTTTTCCAAGAATTCAGCTCACTCTCTCTCTTCAGGGATATTCTTTTACTCATCACTTCATTGGAAAAATCATTGTAAAGTCTGACTACATATTCATGTATTTTAATAGATGGCATGGACCATGCTGTTTTATATATTTGATTTTTTTTTTAGTTAGACATGAACTTAACTGTAAATGAATGTAGTGGTGAGTTTTCCTTCTTCAAAGGTGCTCTCAGAGATATATGTGCCCCTTCAGTTCCAAAAGATAAAGTTCCAGGTAGACCAAATGTCTTATATAGCCAGGTGGTTGTTGTGTCTTTTGGCTTCTCCCAGTTAGGGGTCGCCACAGTGGAACTCCGGACCGCTAATGATTGGTAGTTGATTTTTACATGCCGAGTTACCAGCCCTGATGCACAACCTTCAACAAAGGTGCTCCCATTCATGCATGTCTCCATGAAGAAGACGCTCTAGCTGAGAATCGAACCAGACAGCGTCTTACTGTGAGGCGACAACGCTACCGCAGCACCACCATCGCGATTGTCTCACTCAAACTTTTCAGGTATACCATTAATTCTAATGTTATTTTGTCTCACTCTATTAATCATCTAGTTTTTCTATAACCCAGTTATTTCATTTTAAAAGAAGTTCAGTCTGATACTCGCCTCCAGTTATTCTTCCTTCATGATCATTTAAAGTTTCTTCCATACTGGTGATTTACGCACTTTGTTGTTTCATAAGAGTATCTAAATGTTCCATCCTCTTTCTGGTCTCTTCTTTTGAAACTTTTTATTTTGGTTCCTAGTTTATCTATTTTAAGTAATACATCCTACATATTAGATATTAGTGAGTGTATGCCTTTTTTAGCACAAGAATCCTGAGTACCATTTCTTGAGTGTCTCATGTTGAAATCTCTCCTTTCTTAACCAAGCAGTTGAAATTCTGAAACGAAAAAAATTACATCTTTTGAAAAACTCAAAGCTATTAGCCTTTTTTTCTGACTATTAGTAAATAAAATTAGCTAACAAACATCTCCAAATTTTAATTTGTTTATTATATTTTCTATCAGTGAAATGTTTTCAGTCACAGAGCTACCACAAGTTGCTGCTTTCAGTTAGCCATCTTGGCCACACACCCTGGTGAAATTCACTTCTGACTGCTATTTTTTATGACAACACTAGCTTTGCTGTATGTTTTAAAACTGTTAGTTACTTTCCAGCACAATTTCCTGGAGACTGTCTACCTGCCTGTCTTGCAGAATGAGATTTGCTTTGTTGTAAAAAATTATATAGAAGAATCATTCTGTATCAACCTTGTTACACTTACATCTAACTTTTAGTACATGAAAGATACTTTTATTGTTTTCAGAATGTAATTACAGTCTCCTATATATTATGACAATATTACGTAAGAAAGTACATGGGGGATGTGAGGGGTTTTTCATCTTACAACAAACTCCACTGAACAATCTGTGCAGATGCTATTACATACCACTAGTTGTGAAATGGATTTCATACTATTTTTCACTGCATCACCAAGACCATTTGTAAATAAGGGAACCGGTATCCAGAGTACTGCTAGTTACTGTCAGATATTAAGTTGTTTCCATAATATAGCGAGCCCTGCAAAGAATCAATGCACCAAATGAATGACAGTGTAGTGATTTGTGCCATCTTAGCATCACATAAAGCTTAAAATAAATGCACCGCAGATTTACTCACAATACTTGTATATCAAAGAAATCTTATTTACCTGTATCTCTGTGCAAGCTGGTGCTCAATAATATTCAGCCTCACTGACTGGTAAAATGGCTACAGAAATGTTCGGCAGTGTTATACAGATGTCATGTCATCATGGCCCATGGCTCCCCTGGCAAAAGATATTCTGGAGATGGCAATTTGGGAGACAAGACAATACAGAAGACTTCTTTTGGATGTAGCCTTAAAACTGATCTAGACAGCAATGAGGCAAAATGATTGAGGAAACATGTATAATGAAAGGTAACTTGTAAAAAAATCCAGATGAAATCCTAACACTTCGGACGAATGTGCTTAATCTGGCTATAATACCTGTGTGGCATGACCAGTTTTTCGTACTAGGTTTTGTTTTTTACATGTTTGTGTTCATGTATTTGAATCATTAGTTTGTATAATGAAGGCTAAATGTTCACAACGGGGTGTGGTCAAAGCACAGGAGAGTCAGAAACCTTTCAGGAGAGTAAACACTAAGTGCTAAACTCATGCAGATGGGAAGTTATGAAGAGAGCAGTGTCTGACCAGGAATGCAAAACAGAAGTGTGCAGCTAACTTTACTGTAACTAGTTTTGGGGTCTGGTTGAATTTTATTAAAAATGTAAACAATTATGGTAAATGACAGGTTATTCATTTAATCCCTTAACTGGTTATTTATTTACATTTGTTAATTGAGTAAGTGCATTGCTCTGGCAACCCTTCTCAGGCTGACAAGGGCAAAGATTACATTGCAGTATCATGGATTTTCTATACAATAACAGTTTGACAATGTACAGTTTGACAGACAACTATGCATAATGTAAATGAGCATTAAATAATAATGCTGGCATTTATATGTGTGTTGTGTGAATGAGAACGTAATGGAATACAAAAATAAAAATAAAATAAACAATATGTTTTATGTTTAAGCAATGGCAATATTCACAAGTACAGACCAAATAAGAGATGATACAGAACATGGATATCATACTGCATAGATAAAACTGAGAAAGAAATAATGAAAGACAGAAAGTAGCTAGTTCACTACTGCTAACCTCAACCCTAAGTATTACCTTATGAAAAAAACTTTCCCTATCAGTACTGCTACACAATAATCTCTCTCACACACACACACACACACACACACACACACACACACACACACACACACACAAGTTTCACATAAACACAAGCAGACATCAGAATTATCACATTACTTAGCCCTCATTCAAAATAACCCAGATACAATAGCATGCATGTACACACATACATACCACTTATGAATCAAAAAATGAACACACAAAACACTAATTATATCCCCTTTAACATGCACAGCTACCCCTAATACCAGTATATATGAAAGCTTCAGTAATATAAATTCATCATTTTCTGTCATGCAATTGCATCTCACACAGCACAGAAAGAATTGATTTTTGAAAAGTCACATTTTCCAGCAGCAGAAAGAAGTGACTCTGATCAAAGAAAAACAGGAGAAAATTGTGTTGACTAAAAGCAAGGTCAACAGAGTTTACTGCATATATATGTATGTATGTATGTGTGTGTGTGTGTGTGTGTGTGTATATATATATATATATATATATATATACATATATATATATATATATATATATATATATATATATATATATATATGTGTGTGTGCATATATATATATATATATATATATATATATATATATATATATATATATATATATATATGTATATACGGATCTACTTCATATCATATAACCAGATAATCGAAATCCCAACATCAAGACAATAACAAGAAAAATCAAATAGGTGCAAATTTAAAACAATAAAGCCCAAAACATCAAAAATGGGGAAATAAATAACATAAGAAAAAGGATAAAACAACGAATCTCGGAACATCGAAAACGGAAAAAATAAACCTAACCTACCATTTCTACCTACATTTACTTTTCCAGGGGGG